>NC_046969.1:20880828-21180828 GCF_009769545.1 Cyclopterus lumpus | reverse complement strand
CACATCGCCATCTTTCACCTTCACTCGAAGCAGAATGTACTTAAAGGTTCCCTCTGGATCAATCTCAACCACGGGGATTCTCGCCAGAGCGTCTGCCATAGTGGCCTTAGTCAAAGCCCCGTTCAGAGGTCTCACTAGTGCCTTTATTTGGGACGTCTATTTCCGGTCTTAAAGGGACAGATCCATCTGCAACCTGTCGCCGTTACTGTTAAAAGGTAATGCACGCTAGCGACTCCACGTGGCAACAAGATGGAACTGTTTTACAGCCCTCGAAACTCAGAAGTCATGTCGTCAATATACTGTACGTAGATTGGTATGCAACTGCAACTGCAACTTTCATTGACCAACCCCGATTATAGCAAAGGGGAAAAGATCAACAATGTGTCCAACGTTGGCACGCCTATTTCCCCCCTCTTTTCAGTTTTATTTTGTTATTTCCTGTCAGCCAGAGAAGATTTTCCGCTGGTGTCGGTCAGGAAGGTCAAAGGTCAGAGTCAAAGCTGGTAGCGATGTAGTTTTTGGTTCAAGATCACTTCAGCCGACAGCAGGATGGATGTTTCCGCCGCAGGTACTTGAACCTCTGGTTGCCAGATGGTCTCTCACACCAGTCATCCATCATGCAGCCTTCACACACAACCTCTCTTTTCTGGATTTATCACCCCAAATATGACAGTGGTGATGACTAGATTTTTTAAATTCTGTGATTCATGGCGACTAGCAAATTCAATAGTAGTACGTTTTGTATCACTCCCGTAGTTTATAACAGTAATAGTAATGTGGTTATACTCACATAGGATGTGCCCTAGCACACTTCTGTAATGCATGATTATTTCAAAGAATACATTTGTAGCAAGACCCCAAATCAGCTCACCGTGAACAATATAAGCATCTGTTTAAGATGCTTAAATTAAAGCTGAAACTGAGTCTCTCTCTAGTTCAGTATAAGTTAATTCCGTAGTTTATATTGGGGAAAAGGGTGGAGGTTAAGAGGTCAAGCAACAGTGGCTACGATCCAGGGCCTCGGGTCAGAGAGGAAGGATATGAACTGTCACTTCTGGAAAACACAGGCAGCCAGCAGACGCCTCTGCTCCTGCGCCACACGCTTCCCGTCTCTGAAAACTCATTAAAGTAAAGTGTTTTTTGCTATCGCATTGCCATTGCATTGTTTAGTTTCTTCCTTTTTTTGATGAGCACATCCTTTGACATCCTTTGAATTGCCGGTTGCAGTCTGTGGATCGTCGTCTGGCACACTTTGTGCTGCTCGTAATAAGCGTCACCCGGAATGAATCGACATGCACACTCATGAAGCTCGCACCTTTCTTTACTTTCATTCATCCATCCATCCATCCATTTTCAATACCGCTTATCCTCATTAGGGTCGCGGGGGCGCTGGAGCCTATCCCAGCTGACATAGGGCGAAGGCAGGGGACACCCTGGACAGGCCGCCAGTCAGACAATATTTAAAAGGTCCAAACTTAAATAAGACATAGCGAGGTTATATCCTTGGCACTCTAAATCTCTCACTCTCTGTCTTTTCAACTCACAGGATTTCACAGCTTCCAAAAGAATTTCCCTCTCAGCCGCCCTCACTTCAGTCTGTGCTATTGTGCTTTCGCCAGGAACCTTATCGCTTTCTTCATGTTATTTATTTTGTCTATGTGTGCGCTAATCTAAAGTTTTTCGTAACAGTAGTACATTATCAGTACGGCACAATTGGAAATCCTTTATTTACAGTAAATAAAGCACTAATACAGCTATGTAAATGACTTTAATACATATCCAAAATAAAAGTATAAGAAATAAAACTAGAATTGCCCCTGTCAATGTGTACGATTGTTGTAAAATTTACATTGTCTAAGTATTATTAGTGATACAATATTGGGAAGAGTCATTTAATGATGTAGCTGGTTGAGCTAGTAGTTTAATCTAAAATAATACATCATATTTTGTTTACACACAAGTTCAGCATGTGCTTTGGATGAAAATGGAAAAATAGCACTTAACTGTAGAAGTCGTATGTAACTTATGTAGTGTAAAAAGTATAATATGTCCCTCTCAATTGCAGTGGAGTAGAAGTGAGGTACCATAAAATGAAAATACTTTATACTTAAATGCAGTACTTGAGGAAATACTTTCCATTGATTTACTAATAATACAAGTACAAATATTAAAACAAAGGATTGTTTTTGTGTCAGAGTGAAAGAGAGAGAGAGAGAGAGAGCGAGAGGAAGTTTCCAAGGACCCTGGTGGGATGGGGCAGTAGTTGTGGGAGGTGGGAGTTTCCCATCAATAGCCCGCTTTTGATGAGAGCTTCCAGGAAAAGTGGACCAGACCGATACCGAAGGTATAAAAGCAGGCTCCTCTGCACAGAATCACCTCATCCTCAGATGTGAAGAGACTAAAGAAATACTAATAGTCTTCTGTAGGTTATCACACATATTAAAATGGTAAGTTTACCAACCAATTTGAATACATTTGAATTCCTTGATTGCTGTTTGTGGTCAGTGATACATTTACGGTTTCAAATGATCCTCATTGATCTTTTTTACGTATTCTTACAGGAGATGTGCTTTGGATTACTGCAGACCCGCGGACCTAAGACGTCATGGATCAGCTTGATCTTTCTTTGCTCATGTATGCAATTCTACTGTGAACAGAATCTTTAGCTCCACTTTCAACTTCTATGTAACCTTTTTCTTTTTTCATTTTCTTTTTAATAATTTTTAATCTAACATCTAAATTGTATCTCTGTCCTCAGTGCTGTGCACATGGACTAGTGTAGAGTGCTGGTCCTACTTCTACTCTAACACCAACAACATGAGTTGGCCTCAAGCCCGAGCCTGGTGCCAGGAGCACTACACAGACATGGTGGCCATCCAGAACCAGGAGGAGATCGGGCATCTCAACAGCTGGCTGCCCAAGAAACGCACCTACTACTGGATCGGCATACGCAAGGTCGAACATGTCTGGACCTGGGTCGGAACCGGCAAGGCTCTGACAGCAGAAGCAACCAACTGGGCAAAGGGCGAGCCAAACAATGGCAAAGGTGTAAAGCGTACGGGGGTGAAAGAGGATTGTGTGGAGATGTACATTAAAAGTGATTCGCAGCCGGGAAAATGGAACGACGAGCGCTGCGAAAAGTTGAAGACCGCTCTCTGCTACACAGGTGAGCAAAAGTCAGGGATCCAGGAGCTGCTTTCTAGCTGCCTTGTTTTTGTTTGTTAATGGGGAATCTATTGATTTGACCATTTTTAAAGGGGTTATGCAAGTCTTATGAATGCACTACTTCTATCTCCAGCGGCCTGTAAGGACGACTCGTGCCGCTATGGAGAGTGTGTGGAAACCATCAACAGCCATGAGTGTGCTTGCTTCGAGGGCTTTTACGGAGAGAAGTGTGAGCAAGGTAAGAAAATACAAGTATGAAGTCTTTGTACTTTAAGCCTCTTACAGCCCTGATATCTAATTGTGTCTTGTTTCCTTTGTTGACAGTTGTCCAGTGTAACATGGAGGAGGTGACCGTTCCATATAAAGGAAGTGTAAATTGCACTCATATGTACGGGAACTTCTCTTACGACTCCTCGTGCCAGTATTCATGCGAGGAAGGATACCAGCTGAGTGTGTCACGGCCCCTGAAGTGCAACGCCTCCCAACAGTGGTCCGAGCGGCCTCCTTCATGTGAATGTGAGTTAAAGGTGTATTGCGAAGCTGCAACACATTTAAGTGAAGTGATGTGATGTTGACCAATAGTGATTTCAGGTCATCATACTCAGAGCAACAGAACTGCATTATTACAATGATGCAGCCCGCTGTAATGTGTTTTCCATGGTCCCGTCTTCCCCAGTGGTCCAGTGTCAGGTGCTCTCAAGTCCAGCAGGAGGATCCATGAAGTGCTCCGATCCTCTGGGCAACTCCAGCTACCAGTCCACCTGTGTGTTTACCTGTGATGAAGGCCACGTCCTCGCCGGCTCCCCGTCTAACACCCTGCAATGTGAAGCCTCAGGGATTTGGAACGCTTCGCAGCCGCTTTGTCTCGGTACACCGCCAATTTGTTATGTTTTTATCTCTGAGGATTTTATTGTATCCATTATATCAACACTATCTTTTATCTAAGTCAGTTATCATGGTCTTTTAAAAAAAAAAAAAAAGTAAGAATACCGCTGACCTGTACTGCTCCTGCTTTCTATTCTGCAGCTGTCCAGTGCCCCTCTCTCCAGCAGCTGGACAATGGATTTGTCAGCTGTGGGGACGATGCAGATGTGATGTTCAGCTACGGAAACACCTGCAGCTTCAGCTGTGGCCCCGGGTACCACCTGGTGGGACCGAGCAAGGCGGCATGCACGTCAGCAGCTGTGTGGAGTGACAGGAAGCCTCGCTGTGAAGGTGAGGGCGCTTCAATTGAATCCAACCACCCACTATTAATATACAATTAAGATCTCTTGTTTTGTACCTTTGAGGAAAACTTAAATGTTTTCTTTATGTGTTAGCCATCACTTGCCAGAATCCAGAAGCAGGAGCTCACCTCGTCACCCAGTGCAGCCGACCTTTGACTAAACTGTGGCCGAACTCCACCTGCAGCTTCAGCTGTGAAGCAGGCTTTGAACTGCAGGGAGCGCCCAGCACTCAGTGTTCTGAAGGCGGACAGTGGAGTGAAGCCGTACCTACCTGCAAAGGTATGGTAGCATATGTTCACATAAACCTGAGCTCGCAACTCTATTTGCTCACTGCATTCACAGTCTTACTCTGATTCTGTGCTACATCATGACATCTTACCATCTTATCATCATCTTTATTGTTTAGCAATAGGATGTCCCGCTCCTGAGATCCCAACAAGTGCCCAGATCAGTTGCAGCCCACCTCTGTCTTCACCTGCGTCTACTGTGACCCCCCATCCACTTGGTACGGTCTGCATTTTCAGCTGTGATGAAGGCCACGAGCTGCAAGGTGCACTCAGCATGGAGTGTGCAAATCCAGGCCAGTGGACCTCCGCACCACCAAACTGCACAGGTACACACATTGCCCCACTTTACCTGCATTATTAGTAATGCCTGCATGTTATTTGCATGCATGGGTTAGGGTTGCGTCACTGAAACGGGATCTCCTTCATCAAAACGTGATGTTAGCATCTAAATCCTCGCTGTCTTCTCCCACAGCAGTGAGATGCCCATTGCTCGAGGCTCCTGAAAACGGTCATATCAACTGCTCCAACAGTGGCTTTGTCAGCCGTGGGGTCGATGCAGATGTGATGTTCAGCTACGGAAACACCTGCAGCTTCAGCTGTGGCCCCGGGTACCACCTGGTGGGACCGAGCAAGGCGGCATGCACGTCAGCAGCTGTGTGGAGTGACAGGAAGCCTCGCTGTGAAGGTGAGGGCGCTTCAATTGAATCCAACCACCCACTATTAATATACAATTAAGATCTCTTGTTTTGTACCTTTGAGGAAAACTTAAATGTTTTCTTTATGTGTTAGCCATCACTTGCCAGAATCCAGAAGCAGGAGCTCACCTCGTCACCCAGTGCAGCCGACCTTTGACTAAACTGTGGCCGAACTCCACCTGCAGCTTCAGCTGTGAAGCAGGCTTTGAACTGCAGGGAGCGCCCAGCACTCAGTGTTCTGAAGGCGGACAGTGGAGTGAAGCCGTACCTACCTGCAAAGGTATGGTAGCATATGTTCACATAAACCTGAGCTCGCAACTCTATTTGCTCACTGCATTCACAGTCTTACTCTGATTCTGTGCTACATCATGACATCTTACCATCTTATCATCGTCTTTATTGTTTAGCAATAGGATGTCCCGCTCCTGAGATCCCAACAAGTGCCCAGATCAGTTGCAGCCCACCTCTGTCTTCACCTGCGTCTACTGTGACCCCCCATCCACTTGGTACGGTCTGCATTTTCAGCTGTGATGAAGGCCACGAGCTGCAAGGTGCACTCAGCATGGAGTGTGCAAATCCAGGCCAGTGGACCTCCGCACCACCAAACTGCGCAGGTACACACATTGCCCCACTTTACCTGCATTATTAGTAATGCCTGCATGTTATTTGCATGCATGGATTAGGGTTGCGTCACTGAAACGGGATCTCCTTCATCAAAACGTGATGTTAGCATCTAAATCCTCGCTGTCTTCTCCCACAGCAGTGAGATGCCCATTGCTCGAGGCTCCTGAAAACGGTCATATCAACTGCTCCAACAGTGAGCCAGTGTTGAATTCACAGTGCTCCTTCACATGCAATCAAGATTACTCATTAGATGGACATGAGCTGCTGACCTGTGATCGTCATGGCAATTGGACTAGTGGACAGAAACCCACCTGTCAAGGTAAAGCACAAAAGGAACACACATATTTTGATATAATACCTGAATAAAATACATGTTTAGAGATAAAATAATTCCCATTTGATCATTTTTTGACAGCTCCCCCATCTCCGGTCATTGCCATTGCTTCTGGTGTGGCAACAGGGGGCGCTCTGTTGTCTGGCCTGTCTCTGGCTGTGTGGATCCTGAAACGACTGAAACAGAGGGCAACCAAGTTTGAGCTTAACAGGTTAGATACGCATTCACCTCGCTTGAATAATACTTTCTTTCTTTTTCTTTGTTGAATCACAGTGCTCATCTTTTTCTTTTGTCTTTTCTTACAGCAACTCGGACATAGAGGCCCCTCCGCAAGTCTACAAAAGCAGCATTGACAGCCTCATATAGAACAGTCATATTCTTCAGAGACAACTTCGGACAACTGAATGTATCTCTAACAATAACTGTACGTGAGTCACCTGTCATAGTAATGTGAACAATATGAATACGTAACATTAGTATGAAACTTGTTGTTAACAAACTCAACGTGTGAGTGCTATTTCATGATGAGAGATTACTATATTATGTATTGTTGAATTTCATGATTTGCTCTGATTTTGTCCAGATATGTACTGTATTTCCTCCCAAGGGGAGTTATATATTGAACACATTGTTCTAAAGCTTTACAAGTATGCTGAAAAGGTGGCTCTATTTGTGTTATTGTAAATATATATATATATAACTCCACAAATGCCATGTCGTGCAGAACTGTGAATTTATTTTTTTGTATTTCCGTATTTATGTACTATTTATGTAACCGATGGTGATTGCATTTGAAATGCTCATTCATATTTCTGTATTCTTAAAGCAGTGCTCATTTCTAAACATAATAAAATGTGAAACTTTCATTTGCTTGTGGTTTTCTGCATCTTCCAGTATCATGACGAATATCTATATACCGTCAGTGAAGAAAATAGAAATA
Source organism: Cyclopterus lumpus (assembly GCF_009769545.1). Classification (NCBI taxonomy): domain Eukaryota; kingdom Metazoa; phylum Chordata; class Actinopteri; order Perciformes; family Cyclopteridae; genus Cyclopterus; species Cyclopterus lumpus. Next base: position 21,173,557 of record NC_046969.1, on the reverse strand, counting down.
CAGTCAGTCGATACTGTAGAAAGGTTCAGCCATCAACTCCACCCGCAACACCAACATAGTCCCACACTTTGAGTAAGGAACATTTATCCTGACGTTGCAGGATCTCATGTGTTTTATCAGAGGCTCAGGAAGAACCTGTTTCCAAATACAATACAGACCTCTTGTCTGTTTCTGTCCCCTCCATCAGGTTACGGTCAGGACAGAGACGAATAACAGTGAGAGGCTGCAGGAAGAGCCGTATTGCTGAGGCAATCTGTTTTACAGATCATCACCATTGTTTGATTCAGAGTCTTTTATGTCAGCACTTCAGCAGGACCAGAAATAGATCTGAGGTCTTCAATTGAAGGCTGAAGACAAATGTATTGATGTTAAAAACTTTAATTCACATGTCAGGATTCAGTAAGCTGGCGAAGCTTATTCTACTTACAAGGGAATGGATTTATTCCATGGTGCTAGTGTGTCCAGCATGCAACAGATTTGAGTCAATCAATAAAAAGAGAAGATACTTTCAAAAAGTCAATTTGTTCTCTAAGTAAAGGAAATAAACGAATGAATTGCCTAAACAAAACAACCAAGAATATGCAATTCATTGCATAAAACTGGCTAAATGATCCCCTTTTCAAATTTTCTTTTTTTTGTGTTGGTTACGATATTCACTGTGCTTTACTTTAATTAGATTTTATTTATTTTTTTATTGTTTGTTTTCGCTTTTATTGAAAAGAATCTGCCCCTGATTTGCCCCGTGTTTACTGGAAACAAAGGAACAAAAGGTTTGTTTAGGTATGAGAGGTCAATATGTCAGTCGTTCAGTCATCACATGCATTCACTCTGTAGAGTAAACATCCAGGTATTATAGGATAATGTTGGGAGAGAAATATAAAAGCCCGACATTGATTCCTGCTTGCACCAAACTATCATTCATTTACTGAAACTCTTTGGTATGAAGTTTTATATTCGATACGATTAGGAAGGCAATTTAACTTAAGTATCGTATTCATTTAATTTATAAAAAACATCGCTAATATTCTGAAATACCTGGGTAAGCATCCTTAATCTGTTTTCTTTTAATGATGGAATTCATCAATATTTATTTTCTGATTCTTTTTTCTTTGGTCGGATAACAGGTGTTTGTAGGTCACTCAATGGACATGAAGTGGATGGTAATCCTCCTCCTTGGTGAGTATTAGTTTTAGCCTGAAGGACTGATTGAATTGGATGGTGAATTATCACTAATTTTGTTTTGTTTTCTCAAAATGCACATTAGGTATCTTGGCCGAGACGACCATGGGCTGGATGTATCACTACTCAAACACATCTATGAACTGGACCCAGGCCCGTCAGTGGTGCCAGAGCACTTACACAGACATGGTGGTCATCCAAAGCCAGAAAGAGAACGACTATCTGGTCTCCTTGCTGCCAAACAGAAAACAGAGTCCATATTTTTGGATTGGAATCACTAAAAAACAAAAGAATGAGACTTGGACCTGGATTGGGAATAACAGCACGTGGATTGGTGAACAGTCATGGGCAGCGAACGAGCCCAACAACAACAACAGCAAAGAGTTCTGTGTGGAGATCTACGTGAAAATAGGAGAAAACAGAGGGAAGTGGAACGATGAGAAGTGCGCCAATCTAAAATCTCCTGTTTGTTATGAAGGTACGTAAAGCTGTGTGATTGTGTTGGTTGTGACCGTTTCAAAAGTGGTGTTTTTTAGCGTTGCACTTTTCTTCTTAACAGCCCAATGTACGGCAACATCATGTGACAGGGGAAGATGCCAGGAGACCATAGATAACATCACCTGCCTCTGTGAGCCTGGCTTCACGGGAAACAAGTGCCAGACAGGTGAGGAGTTATTACGGTAGGTGATGTGTCATTAAAGTTCAAGTTAATCTTAAAATATTTCTCATATTTTTACACATTTTTACACTGAAACAGTTGTTGCTCGCTGTAGTTGTTCATGTCCATATGCTGTAATATATATCAAGTTTTCTATATATATATTATATATAGCTATATTGCATTTATGCTTCGAGAATCATAAAAAGCGATGTTCATTTGTGAAGATCATCATGCTGAACAAAATGTGTGGGTATCATAAATGTTTGTTTTCCACAGAGCTTATTTTCTCCAATAATTCAAAATCCCATGTGCTCTTGTCCTCTAAGAAGCCTTTTTAAATTTCCTGAAAATGATTAAACATACCTGAAAACCACCACCGTCAACGTTTTTAGTCTATTTAGTATATTTATATCTCAGTAATAAGTGACATTCTGATGTTATGGACAGGCTGCGCTTTTTCAGAAAGTTAAACGTCTTTCTGGACAACATATGTCATCATAAGCCGAGCATCTGTATCCTCTGTTTCCTGCGGGCCAGCACGAGGCTCACATTCAAAGTACTGATCAAAATACTTGCATCAGCATGTATGTGTATTGTTGTGACAGTATGAAGGCGACATAACTGCATCCCTAGTCACCTTTGACCTGTTGTGCCCCCAGCTGTGACATGCCCCCCTCTGTCTCAGCCTAGTGATGGAAACCTGACCTGCTCGGGGGAAAAGCTGACATTCAACTCAACCTGTCGATTTAAATGCTCTCCGGGCTTCCTGATGACCGGCTCGCAGGATGTTACCTGCAGGGTCACCGGGGTCTGGAGCGGCCCGAGACCTTCTTGTGCAAGTAATTGTTTGAAGTCACTTCAACCATTGTATTGGTTTTGCTGATTCTCTGCTTGTGATGAGTTATTATTATTATTATTATTATTATAGGTCGGTAGAAGCAGTAGCGGTTGTCAAGTTTTCTCTGACTCAGGATAAATAAATAAAAAAGGTGCTTTCATCAGGCTATAAACAGGCTCTGTTGGCGGTAGTCGGGTGTGCAGCCTTCTCGGCCTTCTGCTGCATCTGTTTTTGCTGGATGAAGCGCAGAAAACGTGAGTGTCTGTCAATCACACTGCAGAGAAATGGAGACGCACGTTGTTGCAGCAGACCTCGATAGTGATCTGTTTGTTCATTTCTCACAGGAAAGAAAGTTGCCCAAGTGAGGTCAGTGTCGAAATGTACTTGTCCAAAGCCGCTCCACCCATTTACACACGTTCCATATTTGAAATGTTGAGACACTCAAATCTCACAGTTTACTGCTTCTGTTACCAAAACATGCAAACATGTGATTTAGTTCAGTAAATCATTCAGTAAGTGTCCCTTTAATGTCGATCTGCTCGTCTCTCACAGGCAGCCTGAAGAAGCCACGAGTCCATCCACTGAGGCACAGGGATGACGGACAACTGGGACCTCGCAAAATATATCTATAATGACCCAAATGCAGTTATTCCTATTTAGTACATGGTTGTATAAATACAACCTAAACACCCACCGGCTGCGCAGGCTTTATGCTACAATAATCACTTAGCTAAGCGTATTTGTCTCGTTAACTGTATGTTGAAGCTTTATTTGGATATACTGCATGGATGTAACACATGTGCATGTTATTCATTATCAGATCACGCATTATGTAAATGTGTTTAACAACATTAGAGGTGAATTCCTGTGGTATCTTTGTTAATAAATAAGTCTAATTAAATCAAATGAATCTTACAAACGTGTTGTGTCTATGTGTGTGGTGCATGTGTGTCTGTGTATGACTTATGGGTGGTGTCCTTCCTGAAAGGAAGTTACATTAAAAAGTGATATTACAAAATTGGTTATTGAGTAATTCCCTGCAGGAGCATTAATACCACTTTGCCAATGATTGTCAGCAAAGTGAGTACATGCAACGACAAGCTTGAGTGACTTACGTTTCACACTTTTATACGTTTATGAAAAAGAAAAAAAAAGAATCTCTTTATATTTCAGATGTTTCAAGAACCAGTTGAGACGAGACAAAGCCTGCGTCGCATGTTGCTGATAGTTGCATTCATTGCATTTGTCCAAGGTAGGTCTGCTTAATCTTAAAGGAATCAAACTCTTTCAGACTCCTCTTTGTCTTACCGTGTGTGCCCCGAACCGTATAGACCTGAGCAGCGAGGGAGGAGCACAGGCATGGACCTACAACCACAGCACCACTCCGAACCGCAGATGGCTTGAGGCCCGCGAGTGGTGCCTTAAGCACTTCACAGACATGGTGCCCATCCGGAGCCGGGAGGAGAACGACTTCATGAACACCGTGCTGCCGTTTAACCGAGGATATTACTGGATAGGCATCGGCAAAGAGGGAGAAAAGTGGGTCTGGAAAGAAACCCATGAGAGGGTGCCCAAAGATGCTCAGAATTGGGCGTCGGAGGAGCCAGATAACATAGAAGCTCAGGACTGTGTGGAGATTTACATTAAGAGGGAGAAAGACACGGCCAAGTGGAACAATGAGAGCTGTAAAAAGAAGAAGGGAACCATCTGCTACACTGGTAAAACACCCCGTATTATACTAGATGTACACATTTACTGACTCCTGTAGACTTATTATAGCATATTATAGCACCCTGTGTGTGTGTGTATGTTAGACTCGTGTACAAAGGACTCCTGCAGTACCAATGCAGACTGTGTGGAGACCATTGGAAACTATGCCTGCCGGTGCCATCCTGGTTTCCTGGGGCCACGGTGCGAAGAGGGTGAGCAAACTTTTTTTCTTAATGTATTTAAGGGGAGACATAAAGACAAAAACATTGTTTTGTCTTGCGTTGGTCAATTGTGAGTTGTTGGGCTATTTTGCTTCCAGAATGTGTCTTTTATTATATTAGTGGAAAGAAAACATCCAAAATACACATTAAGGTGTTCATTTTACTACACTTTGTCTATTTGCATCTGTAGATATCTCCAACATTCACCAAAAGTAAGCATTAGATAATGCATCACAATAATAAATAAAAACATTGTTGTTATTAAAGTAGTCAACTGAAACAAGGTGTACCCTATTCTCCTGTAGGAGGTTTACAATGCATATGTATAAAGGCAGTTTCCTCAAAGTGATTTTTATTACTGGAAATCTCCACTTAAGTAGCACTTACATTCCCATTTACATTTTTGTAGGTTTTTTACTAAGGATTTTGTAGACATATTATTCATTGCCTGATTTATTTAACATTGTGTTCCTAAATCTATGGCAACATCTTTGCAAAGCTCCATCCAATGTTCAGATTTCATGTTGTTGTATGCAGATTCGCACAAGTTTGATAAAAGAATGCCTAATTTGCTAGTTATCAACAGGAAGTTTCATGGTGATATATTACGAATGAACTAATATCTGTTTGCCCTATTCACCTGAGGTGTCTCCCCTTAAGCCAAAAAAAATTAAATAATATACCGATCTTTATGTTTCCTTTTTTTTGTTCTTCAGCAATCGCATGCCCACCCTTGCTGGATCCAGAACGAGGTTCTCACAACTGTTTCCATCCCCACGGGTCCAATCGTTTCAACTCTTCCTGCCGTTTCCACTGTGAACTCGGCTTTCAGTTGGTCGGCGTGTCACGACTCCGATGCCAAGCCAGCGGACGGTGGAACCACCCCGCCCCTCTGTGTCGAGGTACTGGATCTCAGCAATGCCAAAAATATTTGTTATTTCACCTGTTTAAAGTTACAAGGAAAAATGTTTCTCACTGCCCTTATCTTAGTCGAACGGTGTCCAGTTCTGAACCCCACCAGCGTCGGTGCAGGTAGTCTGAACTGCAGCCACCCCATCGCCCCTTACAGCTACAACTCCACCTGTGGGGTCAGGTGTGATGAGGGCTACGAGCACAGCGGGCCTGACCAGATACGCTGTGACCTCATCGGCCAGTGGACGGCCAGTGTCCACGCATGTACAAGTAAAGTGACTGTCATTATCTTTGAATGTCAAATTAAACCCAATGTCTCTAGAGACATTTGGACTTTTGATTTTAGTAATTGTATTTTCTATCCGAGTATCTTTTGTGAATTTCTCTACAACTGACACTATTCATGTAACTTCCTTTTTTTTTTGCAAAATGGACTGCTTTTTCTAATACTTAGCATGGCCTCAATGTGAAGTCACGTCCTGTCCATACTGCACAGCAGATTATGTTCAGGTCACACCTGTCATCACTTTACTTCACACTCATTTGTCTGCATTCTGAAACAAACATTGTCATTGAATGTGTGGTAGGCGGATACAGTTTCCCTTGGCTGTAAATTATGTCAGCGTGGTTATTCAAATCCCCCCACCCCCATGCTCATGGCATGTTTATAAAGGTGGAGTCATAATGGACGTGTATCATAGGGACATTGACTTCAATTGAGTGGACTAACTGTGATTCGTATCTCTTATCCCACCACAGTTAAAAAGTGCTCCCCCATTTCCTTTCCTGCCACGGGCAACGTGACCTGTGTGAATCTGGATGCTCCGGAGCCTTTCTCCTTTGGCTCGCGCTGTAACTTCACCTGCCAGGAAGGCTACCACCTGACCAGAGAGGACACAGTCACCTGTCTGGCCTCGGGACAATGGAGCAACCCGACCCCTACATGCGCAGGTGGGTCACAGGAATTATGTTGGGGCTCCCTAAAAGCAACACAAGCTTCCTGCTCTGATGAGTGATGGTGTTTCTTCTTCTTCTTCTTCTTCTTCTTCTTCTTCTTCTTCTTCTTCTTCTTCTTCTTCTTCTTCTTCTTCTTCAGTGGTGCAGTGCAGCAGTTTGAAGGCTCCACCTCATGCCTCCATGCAATGCCATGACCCTTTAGGAAAGTACAGCTATGGCTCAATATGCACTTGGCAATGTGAAGAAGGATTTGATCTGATTGGCACAAACGTGACGACATGTTCTTCACAGGGCAACTGGAGTTGTGCACTTCCTGTTTGCCTGGGTATGGCCACAGATGATGAAGCCTGTTGTCATTGCTCCTTTAATTCAGCCGTGTATTCATTTATTTAATGTATTACTTGTTGTGTGTGTGTAATAGTCTCTCCCCTGTCTCTGGATTCCTTCAAGCTAAGCGGTGTGACCCAATAGATCCTCCTCATGGCTCCCTAAACTGTTCTGACCCAAATGGTTCCTTCAGTTTTGGTTCTGTGTGCACGGCAGCCTGTGACGAGGGCTTTCTACCGAATGGGACAGCCGGCCCTGAGTGCACCTCCCTGGGCACGTGGAGCGCAGACTTACCACATTGCCTGGGTAAAAAACATTAAACAATTAAATAGAATCTCAGTCTCATGATCTTTATTTCTGAAAAATGTATATTGTTGTCTCCCCCCTTTCCAGCGAAGACATGTCCGACCCTGAGCTCTTCCTCTCACGGCTCCTTAGGCTGCTCTGATCCTCATGGAGAGTTCAGCTTTGGTTCACGGTGCACGTCAGCTTGTGAGGAGGGTTTTCTCATGAATGGGACGGCTGACACAGAGTGCACCTCGCTGGGCACGTGGAGCGCACACATCCCACATTGCTTGGGTAAAGAAAATAACAACAGAAAGACGTGCATAAACCTCTATAATGATCTGTTTTTCACAAACAACAGAGGAGCTCTTAATTGAATGGTTTAGATGGCTTGACCGTACGTCTTTACCATGTGAAGCTCTTCAATATATTTGGTTCTCCTTCTCCTTGTTGCCCTGCAGCTAAAAGATGTCCCGCTGTGAGCTCTCCCTCTCACGGCTCCTTAGGCTGCTCTGATCCTCATGGAGAGTTCAGCTTTGGTTCACGGTGCACGTCAGCTTGTGAGGAGGGTTTTCTCATGAATGGGACGGCTGACACAGAGTGCACCTCGCTGGGCACGTGGAGCGCAGACTTACCACATTGCCTGGGTAAAAAACATTAAACAATTAAATAGAATCTCAGTCTCATGATCTTTATTTCTGAAAAATGTATATTGTTGTCTCCCCCCTTTCCAGCGAAGACATGTCCGACCCTGAGCCCTTCCTCTCACGGCTCCTTAGGCTGCTCTGATCCTCATGGAGAGTTCAGCTTTGGTTCACGGTGCACGTCAGCTTGTGAGGAGGGTTTTCTCATGAATGGGACGGCTGACACAGAGTGCACCTCGCTGGGCACGTGGAGCGCACACATCCCACATTGCTTGGGTAAAGAAAATAACAACAGAAAGACGTGCATAAACCTCTATAATGATCTGTTTTTCACAAACAACAGAGGAGCTCTTAATTGAATGGTTTAGATGGCTTGACCGTACGTCTTTACCATGTGAAGCTCTTCAATATATTTGGTTCTCCTTCTCCTTGTTGCCCTGCAGCTAAAAGATGTCCCGCTGTGAGCTCTCCCTCTCACGGCTCCTTAGGCTGCTCTGATCCTCATGGAGAGTTCAGCTTTGGTTCACGGTGCACGTCAGCTTGTGAGGAGGGTTTTCTCATGAATGGGACGGCTGACACAGAGTGCACCTCCGTGGGCATGTGGAGCAGAGGAATACCCCACTGTCTGGGTAATAAATCATTATATATTATATTGGAGATGCACTTGGCATGTATTCCCTCCTGCTGTGTGCACATTACTGCACACTTGTGATTTGGAATGTGGGTTTACATCTGTCCATACATTCATTTATATCACAACACACCAGCTGTGTCATTAACGTGGTCCTGAATGAATAATTAGGCCTTGAAGGGAATACCCAGAAGATGAGGATTATTTGGTCCAAAAGCTGATGGTCATATTTTGTTGTAATCTACAGCGCAGCCATGCCCTCTACTGGCCAAAGCTCCACAACATGGGAGGATAAATTGCAGTCATCCATACGCCTCTTTCAGCTATGACTCCCACTGTGACTTTGAATGTAATGAGGGCTTCCGGCGGAGAGGAACACCAACTCTGACGTGCAACAACTCCGGTCACTGGAGTCAAGATCTACCCACATGCCAACGTGAGAGCTCGCAGTACCTTCAACTTCCCTTTGTCATGCTGGTGTTCAAACGGCTGATCCAATGTCAGTCGTTACAATTTCTGTCCTTTCCACATGCCAGCTGTCCAGTGTGAAGCCATTCGGGCCTTGCCTCTATCACTGTCGATGAACTGCTCCCATCCTTTGGGGAACTTCAGCTTCAGGTCCCAGTGTCTCTTCTCCTGTGAAGAGGGGTTCTCCCTGAATGGCACAGAGGTGCTGCTCTGCTCCTCCTCCGGGTTTTGGAACGACAGCCGGCCTAACTGCACAGGTACATCGATGTTTGTCTGCGTGATCACACGAACACATGGCAATGCCAACATGCCGATATAAAGCAATGCTTTTAAATCTAAATAATATAAAATAAAAACTACACCTGAGGCTGATGGGAATCTCATTAGTTTGACTGTATGACTTTTGACATGAATGTGTGGCGCTAGAGGAGGAGTTCAGGTCTTCAGGTAGATGATGAAATATTTTACTGGATGAGTGAAAACGTTGACCTGCCGGTGGCGCTAGAGAGAAAGTCACTAAGAATCTAGAATCCATCCTCTGGTGACCATGAATTGTCTGTGCAAACTTTCAAGGTAATCCATCTAATTCTTGTTGCAGTCGGACCAAAGTGGTGGAATTGTGATGAATAATCTGTGGATCATGGATCATGCAACATGAAGATATAACAACATAAAGTTGTAAAAACCTTGTATTGACTGTGATCCTCATGTGTTCTTGTGCAAGGCATTCTAGTGCAGAGGGCGGCATTGCTGCTGTCTGTGGGTATCGGAGCCTTGGTCGCCGTGCCGCTTGTCCTCCTTGGACTGGCTTTGATTATAATGCGATTTAAGAGAAGAGGTGAGAACCACCGAGGTGCTGCTGTGCAGTTTCACACATACGTCATGCGGCAGCACTCACAGCGTATCCCTGATCCTTGCTTCTGATCTTTGCAGGAAAAACAAACATGTCTGATGCACCTGCGTGGGGAGACAGAGAGAATCCAGCATTTGATTTTGAGACTTGATTTTTATTTTATTTTTTTCAATAAATACTTTTGAAATATTGCCGCCTATTGCTGGCTGTTACAATATTAATCCTGGTAGTTATTGTATGATAATGGTACCATACCTTAACTGTGATTTTAAATTTAACATTTTTGCTTGAAAAATCTTCCCATTTTCAGTTTTAAAAGACATAAAATAAAATGTGCTTGTATATTGCTTGATTTTTAATAAACAAATAGAAACGTCCTGAATCTGACTTATTTTATTAGCCGTACATCAGGCATGTGATCAGGTTTTGGCATTCTTTGTTGACCGTGTCCAGTGTAATTTGGGACAGTATTGCGGTGACCCCTGTGTTGCTGGTGCCCACCTTTGCCCTCCTCAATAAGAACCAATACTTTGGGATTACCAAACTGCCACAAAGTGTCGGTTCAGCATATTTAGTGACCAGAAAGCTCCCGTCACTGAGTGGTAATGAGGTGATATATTATCAGTCTCAGTGCCATGTGTCACACTGGGCACTGATCCCACATTTAGCCACATTAATTACAGTGTTCTGAATTAAATTGCCTCACATGGTGATACAAAACATGGTTCACATTAGGGCTGATTTATACTTACTAATACAGGTCCATTGTCTGTTTAAGTATGTAATTTCTATTGTATGGCTGTATCTAATGTATGGAATATTCCCTGTGTATTTGTGCCAATAGTAGACCCCCAGACTTGTGCTGGCAGTGGCCAATGGAGTATCTTCAGCAAAGCGTGTGCATCTGTCTTGGCGCTGCAGCAGCGTGAAGCCAATTATAGCGGTTAAAAGACAGAGGGTTTGTGGCCCGTGGTTGGCATGAAGGGTGCAATAAATAACCACACTGTCGACAGGAAACTGTTTGGCTACCATCAGAATAATAATGAGGTTATTGCTACCTGCTGTGACCGTATGATCACGGTTTGATTATTTTTCTCATCCCACCCACTGCTGCTGGCAACCATATTTGCGTCGTGCCAACTGTGCACAGACTCGCGCACAAGAAGAGGGAAAGAAAGCCCTGCAGGTGACCACCTTGGCTTCCTTCCCTGATATGTAAGTCTGCCTTCTCTCCCTTCATCTGCCTCTAAAGATACACAAGGAACCACATTATGATACTTTAGTCCCAACAACAAAGAGTGTTGTTCCCCCTGACACGTGCGCACATCGACACACGCACAGGCCAGACACTTAGAGCAGATACAGACACAGATACAAAGGCAGACTCAAAGAAACACACACTTAGTATACTCTGCTGCACACTTCTTTGGCTCTGGTTGGCAGGAGCATACCGCGGTGACAGACAGTTAGATTGTTCCTGACCATTGACTTGCGCTCTCTGCTCTGCAAGGTCTGATTTCATAGTGGGAAATATGAGATGGGTCCAGGAGAGGGTTCATGCCTGGGGCAAGGAGGCACTCCATACAGTGGGGGCTTCATATCTTTGTGTCACCCTGGGCATTCTCCCCTGAAACAGCTTTCAGCCCCTCCGTTGTCTGGAGCCCCCCCCCCCCCCCCCCCCCCCACCCACCCTGGGTTTTCTCAGCCTTCCTCCCCAGGATTGGTGCATTCCACCTGGGCACAGTGCCTGGGTGGTCCCCCCCCCCCTAACCCCCGCCTCCCACCCTCTATGACTTGAGGATGGAAAAGGCAGAAAAATGCGGCGAGGGCCTTTGACCGAGAGGAGCACAATGTGAGCGTTGATGATGGCGGCGTGGATGTGATGCTTACCCGCCACTGACCCATACAGCTGTCATAGCCCAGCATTTCACAATCTGACGATCCACCAGGGGAGATGTCTCGCTGACCTGTCACCCAGATTGGACTGATAAGCACCGAGGATGGACTGACCCGGCTCTAACCCTCAGCGCGAATACCCCATCCTCATAATGAATCAGCCGGAGATCCGTGCTCACTGTGCCACACACATGTTACCCTAAACATTCACTGTGTCGTAACCATTATTTATTGATCCTCGTTGATTCATTCAAGATAAACATCATACACGCGCACATTGTGAGAATAAATACAAATACACACCCAAACAGTTATTTACATTAGTAGACGCAGTTCCTAATATCATAATCTAACATTCAAACATAGTGAGAGAGGTCCGACAGTATCGTGCATACACAGGAGCCCGTGTCGTACGGTGGGATCGTAAAGCATAAGAGGCAGTAGTGTAATCATGTTTACGTGCACGTGCACGTGGTATATTGCACGGTATCACCGTGTACCCACGTCCCCTTCGGCGGGGATTTTGCAACCACTTCTTCATCGGCCTTGTGCACGGTACAGACAGATAAGTGACGCGACTGGAGAGCGATGCAGGGTGAGGGAGACGCGGCGCTTCTCACTGAGTCCGACCTTCGACCTCAGGAAGTGAAGTAAGAGTCCTGCATGGAGTAGAGGCGGTCGATAGGGGTGAGCAGAGACGAGTCACCCAGGGACAGGCAGTCGCTGTCAGACACATGACACAGAGGGTCTCTGTCCATGTCGCCATACAGACCCTTAAAACCTAAGAAAGACACAAAGTCATTGATCACTTTTTTTAAAGCAGCACTTCAACTGTTTTACACATGAAGTTCTGTGTATTCGGCATTAGAAGTACTATTCAGCCTGTGAAAACAGCTTTCCGTCTTCTGCTTCAGCCTCTGCTTTATCAATTTTGACCATCTTTGACCCAATTTTATGGAAGTGCTGCCTTAAGTAAAAAGAGGGGTTGTAAGGGAATTTAAAGCACCATTCTGAATACTTCTCCACCCACTCCTCCTTTTCCAAGACTGCAGTAATGTGAGCAGACAAGTGCAAAACGGTGGTAACGCGGCTCAGAGGCCATCCTTACCAAGATAAATCTACTTTAGGAGCAACAGAAGTCAGACGGCGGCTGGCAGTGCCACGGTTTTACATTCTGAGGCTCACGTTACTGCAGCTTTTTACAAGTGTGTCGGAGAACTACAGAGGCCTCCGAGTACTGCAAAAACACAAAAGGCCCTCTCCAGAGCCAGCATGTGGTTTGTCTATTCTGGGCTACCGTAGAAACATAGCAGTAGATAAAGAGGATCCGCTCCATTTTAAAGATATCGAGGGCTCTTTTTAAGCTAATGTAAACACAACGATTCTTAGTTTGAGGTGATTAAACATTAATGAAAACATAGTTATGAATACTTTTTTTCTCCATTTCTGTCAATAGAAATGAAACACACTGGCCCTTTAAAATTAATGTTTCACACTACAAGGGATGGATAAAATAACTATAAGAAAATCCATTAATGTACCGTCTGTTTCAACTATATGTGCATTTGTCTTGTTCAGTGTTGATGTGTGTTATGTGCCTCAGTGTTATATATGTGCTTATACTGTAGGTGCACTTTGCTTTTGCTTATTTGTTAATCGGTTTTGTGTATACGTTACTGGCTGCTTATCGATGAATCTTAGTTTCATTGTGTTAGGCTGCCTTTAAAAAATCTGTCCGTGGACCGCAGATGAAAATTGTCCTCTTTGGCTAACTCTGGCTCATTTACAGTTTTACTGTTGCTTTGTGTGCATTGTCCCCGCAAAATAAACAAATAAATACAAAATCCCTTCAAGAATATATAATGTTAATGTTTTTTGTGCTGGAGAGATTTTCATCCAGGTCAGTGTTGGTTGTTTCGTGAAATTGCATTATATTGTTATTTTCCACTGTTTTGACATTATGTTGGACAGCTTGACAGAATGTTGCACGAGCGTTCAATGCAAAGTGGAGCTTCTCCACAAATTGAATCGCATGGAAACAATCACCAAGAGAGAGTAATGTTTTTTTTTAATTTAGACCTAAAAAGCTAAGAAAAGGAAAAGCGAGTTTTTCTACAGCATAAGGACACAGGGACGGAAACTGAGGTCCAAATTTGAGAAAAATTAACAAACTATTGTGCATTTTAAATTAACAAAATCCCACTGACAACAACTATTTGTGTCTTTTTTCTGTTCCGAGGTTTTTACCGTAGGGGTGCATGTGATCCCCTGGCATCTGAGGAGGGGTCAGGCCCTGTCTGAAGGGGTCCATGTCATAGTCCTGCAGCTCCAGCGTGGTGAGTCCCATCTGCTGCTGCTGCTGCTGACCGTGGGTGAAGGACCCCAGGTGCTCCAGCTCAGATGTCAAACCGCCACAGGAGGGCGCTGTGGGACACAGGAGACACACAGGAGCTGTGTTTACTGCTATCTGTTACAGTAACGCTTTTGGGCTACCTTCACGTTGCTAGAGCCATTTAGCATCGTTACAGCTCCATTATAATTGACTTTGGAGATTTTAAAAACTATGTCATCAATCTGGTATTCAGCTTTATCTGACCTGGTATTGTTTTGTTTTTTGTCTACTAAAAGATACTTTGAAAAAACTCACTGGTACATTGTACAAGATTTTCTTTTAAGTAAAATGTACATTTTTTCTTTGTATATTAGTTTTTTGTTGAAAGGAGATATATATCCTACTTGTATCTTTAGTATATCATATTGCATGGGAGTAAATTATTCAAACATTATCCATATACCTGTGTGATGTGATGGATGCTCTCGCTGCTCCTGAGTTTGATGCTGCTCCTGCTGCTGCTGCTGTCTCCTGGCCAGCTTCTTCATCTAAAAAAAAAAAACAGCAGGCATAAGTCTCACATACAGGCCCAGTGTACAACATTGGTATGACTCCACAGTCCCTCTGCCACCCAGACGTACGACTGTGTTCACTCAATTGCAAAGTATTAACAGTGAGGTAAAGGACATCTTTCAGTGGAGGAGGGGAAAACTACACATGAGTCCACTTTGTGAGGAAATATGGGGATTAATCTGCAGTGATCTCGCAGTGAGATGTCATCAGTTTCCTGTATGAAGAGATAACCAGGCTGATTTCCAGTCTGGCATACATACACGGTGCAGAAAGAGTCCTTTTATTAGTAGCGCATATGACTGTGTGCGCGCGTGTGTGTGTGTGTGTGTGCGCGTGTGTGTGTGCGCGTGTGTGTGTGTGTGTGTGTGCGTGTGTGTGTGTGTGTGTGTGTACACTTTGTATTACTTTGGCTCTTTGGTTCTGGAACCAGACCTGCACAACCCGGACGCTCAGACCAGTCTCTGCTGCCAAGGTCTCCCTTACCTTGGATTAAGATTCAGGGGGAGGAAAAGGGGAGAAAGTTAGAATGGGAGGGTCACACTTGGAAAATAGAAATAGAGAAGAGGTCACTTGAAGGTTGAACAAAAACCTCTATTACTTCACCAATCCAACTCAAACAAGGAGGAAAGGATAAAGCATTTAGAAATGACTTGTTTTGCAATATCTGCTCTTTTGCTTTGTAATTTAGCTATGGCTAAATCTATATAGATCTATTTATACAGTATAGCTGTACACTTTAGGGCTAACTTCTATATTTGTTTCTGCATTGAAATGTTATCTAATTGTTCTTATCTGAACAGCATGAGAGCAACACATGACTTAATGGTTTTCTGTCCACATTCCATAAAAATGTAAGATGTCCTCACGATAAAAAAAGATTACAAATTATTATTTGGTTAAATGAAAACTAGAAAACGACCCCCCCTGTAGAATTATGATTCTGTTGCTTGCTCATTTCTACCTTAGTCTGTTAAATCCTGATTAAAATGTATTACATTTTTCAGTTTTTTGTATGAATTACAGTACATTTTTTTAAAAGAAATGACAAGTTTGAGACACAAAAGCACGTGTGCAACGAAGCCTTTGTTATATCTGGAACAGAAGCTGCAGGGCAGGAACTACAGTCCCCCAGACTACTGAACACAGAATAAACACTCTACCTTTCGGCAAGGCTTCGATGAGACCTCAAAGGAGGCTTTAAAGGTCCGTCTTTGTTGAGTCGTCAGAATAGTGCGCGGCCTTTTGGGACGTTTGCTGTCCAGGTCTTCTGATCTAACTCGTCTGCCTGTAACTCTTCCAGATTCCTCCTCCTCCTCCTCTTCTTCATCCTCACTTCTACCTAGGGGGCAGAGATTATTGAAAAGCACATGTTTATTCACAACCAAGCGTTCTCACATGGAAGACAGGCGGATAAAACAAAGAGAAAACCTCTGCCATCAATCTGAGACATTCAATGCATTGTTTGCATTCTGCTATTTTCGGATTACGAGTTTTAGTCAAACCACTTTTCATCAATTTGCTTGATTTCTGCTTCAGTTTGTGGTTGCCTGAATTTCCCAGAATGCTTTTTAGCAACCTGGAGTGATCCTGGACCCCTTGAATTTATCATTGAATAGATGGAAAAGTGGTAGCCAGTGGCAGTTTTAGTCATATACGTTTCCATAAAAGCATAATTTCATCAATATTGGACACCTAATCATATTGTCTTGCAGGAAAACTGTACGCCAAACCAGTGGGTTGTTTTGACCAAGTGTTATCTTCTCATGGTACTGTTGGGTTATTTACCCAAAATAAAATAAGATCATATTGAACTAGACAATCGGCCAATGTCAGCTGGGACCAGCTCCAGCACCCCTCCCCCTCCCCCGCGACCCTGCGAGGGATAAGCGTTTGAAGATAATGGATGAATGGATGACCGAGACAATACGTTCAAGTTGTCTTATTGTTAGTTCTCCAAAATGAACTGCAAAGGACACACATGACTAACAATCAGTAACAACAAGTGACAAGAGTCGATCGCAACAGTTTTCCACCGTGCCATATTTTCCAAATCCACCATACCACTGGGTCAAAACAACCCCACGGTCTTGTCTTGTCGAACCCAGTATTGATGCACTGTGTCATTGGTGTGCGCACACACACACACACACACACACACACACACACACACACACACACACACACACACACACACACACACACACACACACACACACACACACACACACACACACACACACACACACACACACACACACACACACACACACACACACACACACACACACACACACACACACACACACACACACACACACACACACACACACACACACACACACACACACACACACACACACACACACACACACACACACACACACACACACACACACACACACACACACACACACGTACACACACGTACACACACGTACACAAACCCAACCTGTACCTGTGTCGGAGGAGGTCGGGCTGGCCACACACCGGTGATAGTCCTCTCTGGCACACAGTAGCTGTCCCTCCCTGAGGACACAGCGGTCGCCGGTCTGCAGGCGGCAGGAACAAACGCTGCAGGTGAAGCAGCGCAGGTGGAACACAGCGCCGCCGGCCCGCATCACCAGTTCAGCGGGAGAGACGGCCTCCGCACAGCCCCCACAGCACACTGCAAACAGCCTGGAGAGAGGGATGGGTGGGTGGGGGGGTGTAAGAAATAGAGAGAAACTGTGAGAGCTCAGTAAATAACAGAGAGCGATGCTTTTGTTTGGCCGCCGAGAGCTCGAGTATAAGCTGAGGCACTTGAGGACCCCTCACACCTCCGTAAGAAGGGACTCCATGAGAAAAGAGAACGTGCTCGGTTGACTTGGGGAATGTTGCTGAGTCGAGCTGTCACTCAAAACAACTGCCAACCTGACTTCTCCCCTCTCCTCCTCCTCCTCCTCCTCCTCCTGCCCCGACCACTCAGACACATACCCTCGGCGTGGCGGGTGTGCATCTTAGCGCCCGGCAACCAGGACTGGTGGGCTTAGCCTCAGAGACTGTTGCCGTGGCTCCGGCTGCCTTGTCCGAGGCTGTGCTCCCGGGGAGGCAGGAGAAAAGCTCTCGGCAGGCCATGGCTCCAGGCAGAGGGGGGGAATCAGATCTCCCGGTGGGAGAGGCTGAGCCGCCGGTCCCATGAATTATCTGCGGAATTATCCCTAAGTCTGCTTTACTAGAGCGGGACAAAGGCAGAGCCGGCCCCCGAGCAGCAGGACCATTGTCCGCTGGCTGGCACCGCGGCATTTTGGGTCTGTCACGCAGGATGATGCGTCATCATTCTGGAGCTGCCGTTTGTCTGCAGACCCGACTGGGTCACCAGACCAGGCAGCTCAGATGCATGAGAAAGTGACAGCTTTTTTTTCTCCACGTTTTTTTTTGTTTTCACATGAAAATACTTCAAGAGGCCCAAAAGGAGAGCCCACATATGTCACTGATTCAAGCTGAGATTGTTTTTCTTTTCTTTTGCTACTTTGTAGATGAAATAGGGGCATTAGAGGGAAATACATTTATTTTTAACTTTATACTCATACAAATAAATCCCCTAAATAAATGTAGAATATTTTCCTTTATTTTATTTTGGCTTCTTATGAAGAACCACACCCATCATATCTTGTTTCAATAGAAAACAATTATGATTCACATTTTATTGTATTAAATATATAATATATTTGTATTTAATTCTTCATTTGTGTGTTTTATTTCAGACGGATGTGATTATGGTTTTTAATGAAATTATACTGTGTCACATGCACTTTCAAAGCAATTGTACTAGGCAGAAAAATAGATTTAAATAGAGAAATATAAGGATTTCCATTTGTGGTGTGGCACTTTCATGCCTCGAGCAGTTCTAACATAAAAGTGAGAATAAGCTGAAATATTAGCAGTAGGTGATTTCAGTGAATCCAAGATGTCACATTAGCTTGTAAGTGAAACAAATATTGTTTTTGACTTCCTTTTCAATGCATGCTAAATGGAAGTTCAGCACAATATTTACAAACAAACAAAACCTCTGACGAAACATTAACCAAACAGCCGGGTTGAGACATCCCTGTCAAAAGGTCTGGAGCTGCAACATCCTAAAGACAAACATTGCTGGGACCTCTCACTGTTGCTATGGGGTCGCTAGGGAAACGGTAAAGCCCATTCCCAGCAGCTCAGGAGGGTCAGCCGGGCTGGTTGACCCATCCGAGTCGTCTGCCCACCGCGGCCTCAATGGTATGCGCTTTAATATGGCAAACATACCGTCTGCGGTGTGTGCATTCCTGTGGCAACGCAAGATGCATCGACGCAAACGCGTTCAAAGGAAGTGTGGCAGAAGAAATAGCCGACATGTTTCTGGGTTTCTATGACGCAGCAAAGTGCTCGATTTAACGTCCCGTCACGATGCATTCACGGTTTTTGAGCTTGTGCAGTCGGTCGTATCGTACCCCGGCGTTGTTAATGCAAAGGTAAGAGGACCTGCGATGCGAGTGGAGCAGCTCAAGGTGTTTAATATTTCAGAGTTTCCGTTGACATGATTGGCCCGCGGGCTCTGCCAGGAGAGCAGGAACACTCGGTCACGCTGGAGTTTAGACATGGCAATTAGTGACTAGATCATTACAGAGAAATAAGTCAGCAGAAACCTGCACTCCTCCACACCGACGAGGCCGGGGTCAGCCACTCTCACGGTAGATGCAGTGTATAACACACACACGCACACAAACAAACACACACACACACACATTTACTCCCCAGCAAAGCCCTCCTCTCCCATTGTTCTGGCCCTGACTTCAGTGCTGACCTTTGGCAGACAGACTGCTGGTCTAGTGGACATGCAGAGGAACAGATCCTGTTTCTGGATCAGGTTAACCTGGATCCTTTTGCCACTGAACACACAAACGCACACACACACACATACACACACACACACACGCACGCACACACACACACACACACTGACAGAAGAGCGTGTATCTGCGGGTCAAGTGCACCGCCAGCCGTACCGCTGATCTGACGACCGATCTGCTGTCCCGTCCACTGAACCGTTTAGCCGAACTACACACCGACAGTCTGAGCAACCGGAACGTCACACTGTCGGACATGAATTTGCATACCGCGTCATTAAAACGACCGAACAGTCTGACGTATGAATTATGTGTCCTGTGTGACTGCTTCGGGTGAATTACATGGACGATATGAGCGTGTTAGGAGTATCAATATCTCTGACACTCTTCCATCATATGTTACTGTAACACTGCCAAGGAAGTAGAGGCCTTTTTCTTCATATTACTGTTATTATTCATATCATTTATATTGTTGTCAATATTACATTTATTATTTATAAAAATGTATTCATCCCAAAAGGCAAATGTATTAATTAGTTCACCAAAGATGTCCAAAAGAAAATGTACTTAAATCATCATCTAAATATACTGAAAATTAGTACAGTTTAGAGAAGAAATACTCAACACAAATATCAATAATGCAATTTGTTTGAATTTTTTCATCCCTACTGGATAACAAGATTTGTGAACAGCATTTAGAATGTTGCTTGAAAATACCGGGGTATCTTTTTGCGTCGTTATTATGTTAATTATACCGGAACAAATCAGTATTTTCCCGAATACCGGGGAAGGATTTGGTTTAAGATTGCTCGGATGTGAACTTTATGTTCTGGCATAAATCCGTGCAATAATTTTGACATGTAAAATAGTTAACCATTCTGAATAATTATTGAGTGTATAGCCTCTTGGAGTCAGTATCATACAATCACATGACGACATGATGATTGAAGAGGAATAACAAAATATAAAACGTTTAACATTGTGGCATTAGTGTCTTCTCTCTTCCATGAGCAGACCAAACCCGGCTTTGACTCAGCACACATTGAAAAGGAAAACAAGGCCCGAGGATACAGCGTGTGGTTGGAGACAAATGTGGTCACAGTATGGAATAATCGTCACTTATGAGCTGGCTTCACTTATGAGCTGGCTTCACTTATGAGCTGGCTTCACACGAGTCCTGCATATCAAAAGAAGGGAGGGAGCAGAACGCAGCACTGGCACACTTTTTAAAACCCACATCAGTGGCGCTCACATGTTAGAAGGTGTCTTAACCCCAGACAGGACGAGAGGGAGGCGGAGAGGCCAGGCCTCAGAGGCCGGGCTCTGGCACCAGGCCTCCTGCTAATTGGTCAGGTCAGATATCTCACGGTCGGCTGGGTCGTCGTCCCATCGCTCGACACAGGGGCTGCTGTGAGCGGAGCTTTCCAGATGCTGCGGCACATAACGCCAGGGCTCATGGAGCGCACTGTCCCCCAAAATAAGTTCACGCCATCCTCAGCGTCTCCAGACCTTCTGACATATGGCTCTCTGCTAATTACCTCTCAGTCCTGCTCTTTTTTTTCCTCTGCGCTTTGATTCATTGATCACGATAAGCCCTTTGAATTGTGTGCTTTTACAAGAATCCACTTCCGTTAATGCATTACAAAATTCAAATGTTGAAATTAGTGCTTGAAAGTTATCCCCAAAAAAATGGTTTTAAGTGTTAAATGCGTTTTGGACCGGAAAGTGTACCACTTCTCGCCCGCTTGGCAGAACCACCGTCACTAAATTGTTCAGAAATAATGTGAGCGGCTGCCTGTAGGGTGTGCGGCTCTTGGCTCTTGTTTAGGTGAGAGCATGTTTTGGAGAAAGAATAAGGGGATGAGGCAGTGGGCTGGTAGGAGGGAGCCGGGCGATGGGTGATGGTTGTGGGAGAGGTTGTTTTTTTTGGGGGTGTGGGGGGGGCTCATCGACGAGACCATATGTTGTCCCCAGCTTGCAGTTGCCACGCCAATGGGCCTCGAAATTTTAACACATCTTGACAATGTGTCAGTTGAGCTCTACCCCTGGTTGTGTGCTGTGTGTTTGTGTGTGTGTTGTGTCTCAAGGTGTTACCGTGTTATTTTGTGTGTGCACGAGTGTGTGTGTGCGTGTGTGTGTGTGTAGATGTACACTAGTGCTCTCACATTCCAGCTCCCTCGCCACCCCTTCCTCCTCCAGTCACCTTGTTCTCTTAGTGCACTGTGCCAAGTTCCCTGCAAGTCAGCTTGCACCATATAAGCACGCACACAACTACACGTGTGCACACACTCATAACACAATCTTTTTGTCATAAACTATAAAATGTACTCACATGTAAAACATGCAAAACTAAGTAGGAATAGGATGTGTTTAAGTTAGTTTAAAGAGAAATGACTTATTTCACAACTCTCTCTCTATCCCTTTCTCTCTCATTTGCACACACACACCTACACACACACACACACACACACACACACACACACACACACACACACACACACACACACACACACACACACACACACACACACACACACACACACACACACACACACACACACACACACACACACACACACACACACACACACACACACACACACACACACACACACACACACACACACACACACACACACACACACACACACACACACACACACACACACACACACACACACACACACACACACACACACACACACACACACACACACACACACACACACGTTCTTCGTCAAGGTCAGATCTGGACAAGGGTTCCGTTGTCAAAATAGGCTTAATAACGCAGTAATATTTGGGCCCCAGGCCAAAAGCTAAAATAAAGTAAATAAAATGAAACAAAACAAAAACAGCCTATAACAAAGTAAGTAATATCTTAGTAGAACACCATAGTGATATGGACTTATTGGTGGTATTTGCAACAGTAGTGCCAAAGCGGAAACAGGACCATGAAATGAATTCATAATAGAAAATGTAAACATGAAAAAATATATATATATTTTAGCACATTAAATACATTTGAAATAAAAATTGTAATGAATCTATCCATAAAATGCAAGTAAATGCATCACAATATAAAATCAGATATGCTCAAACTAAAAAAATCTCTTTCCCTTGGATGAAGGTGAAAATGAGCTTCTCTTAGTCAAATGTATGCGTGCTTTATGATTTATGATTTGGACATCAGGAGAAAACCCAAAGAGTGAATGAAGAGTTCGGAGGACCATGCAGCACTCACTCGTCGTAGTCCCGCTTGCAGTAAAGTTTGCGGTCCCGCAGAAAGCAGGAGTTCGTGAGCGCGTCCCCGCACGCCGCGCACCGCACACACTCCTCGTGCCAGAGGCCGTCAGTGACTCTGAGCAGGAATCTGTCTCTGATCTGCCGGTGGCATCCGGCACACACTGCCCCCTGATCCATATCTGCAAACATGGCCAAATCCTTTAATTATACACACTTTTACCAGCTGCTGATAAGGCTGAGCAGCGTTTGACAGACAGGTCGTGGAACTGAACTGCGACTCTACGACGGGAAAAGTTGGTTAAAAAGGGAGCTTGTTTATTAAAAAAGTGTGTTTTATATATTCAGGCGTCAAGTGTGTTTTCATTTTTCTTGACTGTAGCTTAATTCGACTAAATATTACGTTATTTAGTCGAATTGAAAAACAAATATCAAGTTAAATTCATACAAAAAAAAATATTTTTTAAATATAACTTTTAGGCTTAAATGATACAATCATGCCATCAAGTTTTACCCCCCTATAAAATAACACCGGTTCGACCCATTACGAAGAATCGTTGTCAAACAGGCCTTTTATTCACCAAAGATAATTGATGGGAAATGAATATTGCACAAATAACAGTGTAAATACAGTTTTGTAAGTTCAAGAAGGCCATACCTTGCAAAGTGCGAGTTTCTCCAGACGGCAGAAAGTGTTCTCAGCCCTTCAGACCTCAGAGCATCACCGGAGCTCAACGTCCTGCAACTTGCTGCTCGAGGCAGAGCGCGAGCATCAAAGTTTCTCCTCAGAGCTTCCGACGACCTCTCTGAGTCCACCGGTATATTGACTAGTTAGGCTGTCTATCAATTATCCTATTAGGAGTGAACGGGAAGGACGGAGAGAGAGAGAGAGAGAGAGGGGGGGGGGGAAGGGGGGGGAAGGGGGGTAGAGAGAGAGACGTCCTGCAGGTGCGGGTTACCTCTCCTCCCCCTCCCCTCACCCTCTCTCTCTCTCTCTCTCTCTCTCTCTCTCTCTCTCTCTCTCTCTCTCCACATTGGATGGTACAAAGTTACCAGAGACGCACATGAAAGGGTTTTTTCTTTCATTATAAAGCAATAATGCATAAAGTACTTAGGAAGTAAAGTGCTGGTTGAAAGGTCATATTTCAAGGGTCACATTGCATTTCAAGATTGGTTATTGTTGCATGATAGATAGATAGATAGATAGATAGATAGATAGATAGATAGATAGATAGATAGATAGACAGACAGACAGGTAGATATAAATATATATATATATATATATATATATAGATAGAGATAGATTTACATATATATAGATAGATATAAATATATATATAGATATATTTATATAGACAGATATATATAGATATATCTATACAAAGATATAAATCGATCGATAGCTGATAGATAGAAAGATATATAGAGATAGATAGATGATATATAGAGATAGATAGATATAGATAGATTTATATATATATATCTGTCTATATATAGACAGATATATATATTTGATAGATATAAATATATAAAGATATATTTATATATATATATATATATATACAGATATATATAAACAGATATAGATATATTTAGATAGATAAATAGATAGATAGACACAGACAGACAGGTAGATATAAATATACATATATATATATATAGATAGAGATGAGATAGATTTACATATATATAGATATATTTATATAGACAGATATATATATATATATATCTATATGTATAGATATATATATAGATAGATATAAATAGATCGATAGCTGATAGATAGAAAGATATATAGATAGATAGATGATAGATATATATATATATATATAAACAGATATATATATGTATCGACAGATAGATTTATAGATAGCGTGATAGATATATTTAAAGATTCATTTATATATAAATAAAACCATATATATATATATATTAGATTTGCTTTCTTAATAGATTATATATTTTTTTAGTAGACAGAAATAAAAAGTTGCAGAAAGAAAACTGAGTAAAAAACACGATGCTAGAACTGAACTGATCATACATTTTGAGGTCTATACAACATCTAATTTTTGATCTATTTATAAACACTAGTTTTGAGCATTTCTGTAAAGTAATGCAATGTCATGGGAGACGACACTGACATGATTAATCGGTTGTTTTTCATATTTTGATGTGTCGTTCTTTTTTACATTTACATTTACAGCATCAGCTCCACCAGTCTTTACTTCTTCACAGGTCTTTGTTATGAGGAGGAATGTGTTACTGGTGCAGAGGCCTCCAGCAGCACCTGGTTGTGTTGTTTACATTCTGTGCACGCCACCTAGTGGCCAACCACTGGAACTGTACACACGGGAGACCAGCTGTTTCATTCATGTTTGATATTTCACTCAACATAAAATATGTATGCCTGCTTTTGGAATAAAAAAAAGTGTTTATGGCATTTTTATTATTTTAGGTAATTGTTTAAGTTATATCTGATAGACAGTGGGTGGATATTTCGGTTGAACATAATAGCATCGGGGTAGTTGTTTATGATTTGTTTATAACAGATTATTTTATTATATCTAAATTGTGTATTGAAACATTTTCTCATCCTGCCTTCAGGACCTTCCCTTGAAGAAATACTCTTGTGTTGTCATTATAAAACTTCAGTTTCAGATTCATAAGGATAACAAAGTAAAGAAGAACTTGGATATTAAAGGCAGCTATTTTTTCTGATACTGATATAAAATATCAAACAATATTTGCACTTGCTTCCAAATCCCAGATCCCTCGAGCACCAACTGTGATGCAGTTTTACAACTAATTATATTAAAAAAAGACAAGACAAATAACATATTTTAGACACATTTTTAAATAACTTTATTCTGTAAGAATCCTCAAATGTGTTTTAAGAAATGATGGATGGTTTCAGTTTTTATACAATTCCTCTTTGAATAAAATATTATTTATTTTCAAATTGCATTGGGTTGCTTTTAAAACGGACACCTGAAATTATCTATTTACAAAAGAAATCTGTTAACATTTCTATTAGAATTCATTTTGACATTGTACTCGATGCGCCGTCTCAAGACTCCACCCTCCCCGCAAACCTCAAAATACCTTTTCTTAAAAATTTTAATTACAATGTTTTGCTTGGTACAAAATACGATGTTTTACAATTTGAATCAAGTCTTTTTAAATTCAGTCTTCATGTCGCTCGCAATGTGGGAATATTTACAAGGGGGAAGGGGGACTGGTGTCATGTGATCTGATGCGGCGCCTCCAGCATCTCCATCAGGAAGGTGTCGATAGGCGTGTCCCCGATGAGCTTGAAGAAGAACAGATGCTCCAGACACTTGAGGCCGATGGAGCGCAGGGCGGGGAGGCGGAGCAGCAGCTTGGCGAACCTGCAGGAGGAGACGGAGAGAAGAAGAATAAGCGGACATTAGCGATCATCATTTCCCGTTCTGCATAAAACTGTTTTATTTTTGCTTGTTTACTGTTCAAAATCTATAAAAGTGCATCCCATTTAATAAGATGCTAATATTCTGTAATTGAAACACTTTGTTAGTCATTTTATTGCAACGTTTTTATTTGGAAATATCACACCACCACATTTACCTTACAACTGTAGTTAATGATTAAGATTTATGCAAAAACAGCAACATATGATGCAATGCTCCTCAGTTTATATGATCAAATAGTGTATTTAGTGAGACCTAGAATAACCACATACAACTCCTACATCCTGAAACCCTGAGATAATTTGCATTTTAACAATGAGTACTACTGTATATATATATATATATATATATATATATATATATATATATATATATATTTATATATAAAATATTATTTAACTCTGGTAATGCTTTCATATTTTCTGTGACATTTTGAATCCAAGAATTCTACCTTTAATGCAGTATTTTATTTGCGTTACATAATCAACACAACTTCTTAAGAAACTGAATTAATCCGACACGATAATATTCAGTTTATTTCCTCTTATTTTGCTGTCAATTACAAGGGTCACTCTCCACAGCTGAAGCAAACTCACATCATAGACTTTTCTTATTTCACATCATCTGTTGATCTCCCAAAAGTAAATCAACTGCGACCATTTTCTATAAGCGGTAACACTAACGGCCTCGATGCTTTTCAATCTAATGTTGTTTCAAGTGTTTAAGAGCTTGGCATCTTCATCGCTCCGTTCAAGCCAGAGCAGCCATTAAACACTGGAGTTTGATATTGATCCTGTAATGGGATGTGCCTCCTACCTGCCAGGCTGGTCCGGGTATTTCTGTTTTGTGTACGACTCCAATGAGGCGTAAACTTTTTCCCTCAGCCCCTCGACCTCCGCAGGGTTTGAAAGACCTTTTGCATCTGAAAAAAAAAGCAACACATACTCACAGGCCAAACGCTACGCGAATAAAACATAAAGCCCACGATATCTCAAAGCCACATGTCTTTACCCGTACAAATGGAGCTCTAGCGCAAGTTCAGTCAGGAAGACCACACCCCTCAGCCCGCCATCTATTCCTCACATTCCTGCTAATCATTCCTCACGCATGCTCACGCTTTGTTTACTTGCTGTCATCGTCCTGCACCGTCAATCATGACACCAGCTGCGCAGATCAGCTGATCCCCTCTATCCAATCAGCACACAGAAACAATGACACGGCTAGCCAATCATCTCGCTGCTGTCTCATTTAAACACGACTGTCTCCCTACCTTCAGTTCTTTCATGCTGCTGTTACGCACCCCTCCACCTCCCCATCTCCGCCCAGTCTCCACGAATCCATCAGCTTCATCAACTCATCATTCCATCAGCTCATCAGCCACCACCAGGTCTGGACTCCACGGGGGGGGTCTATCTCGTTGCCGATTGGGGCAGTCGGCCCTCAATTGCAAATCTCCCCGCAGAGTCCAAGCGCCAAGACGCTGAGACTTCATCATTTCATATCATCTGTTAACAATAACATGCATCCTTTCTTTATCTAACTGGTCTCTCCCTGATTGAAATATATACGCGAAGTATGGGTTCATAGAGTCATAAAGTCCCACCAGCTTGCCATGAGGATGATACTGTATGTCAAATACATACAAATACACCTTTAGCATCGTAATCAACCTCATTTAGTAGACAACGAGGGCCAATCAACATGCAGATTAATTTCACATCCGAGGTGGTTTTGCTTTCTGGCGTATTGTATAAACGTGACTGGCTGACCTGGGTTGAAGAGGACGATGGCTCGCAGGCAGCCGAGCTCCGTCTTGTCCATCTGCATGTCTTTCATTTTGGACACCAACTCTGTCAGGACTCTGCAGGAGATCGAATGAACAACGTTAGAGAGTTTTGACAATGAAGGTTAATAGAGAAAAACAAAAAGAAATGCCCTGATTTCTCCACATAATTATATGTCTGAAGCAGAGTTCAACAATAATATTATTTTTTTTACTTGCAAGTCGGTCAAAAATCTACTTATATATTAAATATACGTATACGTGCCCCTATAGCAATAGTTTAAATGATTAGCGATTATTAAATAACAGCAAATACATCATTTTCTGGTGTATTTATTGAGAAGGAAGCAAGAGACTCACTCTGTATCTACTTCCATCATCATCTCTGGTGTTTAATTCAACTAGCTCAATACCCCAAAGTGGCATTTGACTTGCCTTATTGTTGTCCTAATTGTTGTCCTTATTGTTGTCCTAATTGTTGTCCTTATTGTTGAGCTCTGATGAAGGCAACTAAGACAACACGGCCCTCAAAATGACTGTAATATGTCTGCAGTGGTTTGATAGGGTTATTGATTAATACCAATCCCTCGCATTTCACTGCACGCAACATCCCAATACTTCCCGATAAGAAAGTAAATAGTAAAAAACAACATTTTGTGACAAAAAGAACAGGAGACGATATAGTAACTCTGGCCTTATTTTTGAACGCTACACCTACCTGTCAAAGATGGAGCCCACTCCTGCACTGTGGGCGCTGTTTCTGTGGACGTGGAGGCCCGTCGCCAACAGGATGCCATCTTTCACCGTGACTGAGCGATGCGAGAATGAGGCGATAAGAAGCTCGTTCCAGCCTGGATGCCAAAAAAATAAAATAAATCAAACATACTTTTATTCCTCCCTTTAAGTCCTTCTCAAGTATTTGCAAATACGACATGACATAATTTGCGTGGCGTATCAGTCTCCCCCCCCATCATGATTACTATTAGGTCTGCTGTGTGGCTTCGGGCCCGTGTGTCACCAGCAGAGGTCAGCGCTGGTGTGGCTGCAAACCGCACTGATGGGACTTGGCAAATAGTGCAGATATATTTGGTTTCACTGCTCCATTAAACTAGATGGCAAAATATAAAGACTCAAATAGACGGCCTGTCTGGGGATGAATAACTAGCCAGAAAGAAACGCTACATCACCGCGAGGACAATGGGTCGGGGAAAGGTTTACTGTCGGAGAGAAACATCTGTTTTCAATGCTGTTCATCTCGCCCCCTGCACACATAGGTCTGTGCATATATCTCTGGTGCATGCACGTGTGTCTGTGTGTGTGTGTGTGTCTGTGTGTCTACCTGCTCGTAGTAGGATGACCTGGTCATCGAGGGGGAGCTCGGAGAAGTGCGGGATCCTTTTAGCCCACTCCACCAGGGTGAAGAGCTGCTTGTCTGCTGCTTGGCAGATATTGGTGACAGGGTCGTTGGTCTGGAAGCATGCAAAAAAAATAAATCAGTCAGCGAATGTGCTGCTGAGCTCCTTTAGTGACATCTAAATGTGTCTGACAGTGGTGAGCAGCTGCACCAATTTCCTCTCTAGACTCAAGAGAGTTTTTGAATTGATTCTGGAAGTTCATAAAACACAAAAGGTACAAGAAAATGTATCGACGGTCTCAAACGTGAGTCGAACGGCTTCTTTTCTGACACCAAAGTTCAACATTATGAGTAGGATTTATTGCGAACGCTTTTGTGATGGATTGCATGAGATTGTAAACGTCCACGCAATAAATCGGTAATAATTTACTGACGTCTGACCTTTACGTGATTCTCGAGTCAAATACTGGATGGCTCCAAAACATAAACAGATGGAGAGTATCTGTCAGAAGCTTGATTCAATTGTGGAGTTAAACGTGACACTGGATGTATCTATCTTTGAGTAGCTCACTAATATATAAATAAATAAAACCTTTTAAATGTATAAATTCATGAATCTGCAGCATCAGTGTTTGAAAAGTGTTTTACTGAATTTCAATTGGCTTAAACGGATTATATTCCTTCAGCTTCGCTATACAAAGCACTTCTTTACTCAACTTAATAATAAAACAGCACCAGAGCCACCTCAGCCTCACGATAAAAGCAGCGATTAATAATTCATGGGCTTGATCACACCGAACGCCCAGTGTCTGTGATGCTCACCGAGTTGCTGGGGCTGCCTTCGCTGTAAGTCTCCGTTTTGGGCTCCACGGCCAGCTCAGCGTCCAGGATTTTATCCACTGGCATTTCCTCGTTGAAACTGCTGGTAGATTCCACCTCGCTCTCCCCCCGCTCCCTTCCACGCTGCCTCTCTTCCTGCACCGCTGGACACGCACACACAAACGCACATACAGGATATTTCAACATCGTCGTTGACTAGCTATGAGCTAAACTATAATATCACTAATGTTAACTCTGCACTGGAGCCCATCAAAAGAGACTCTCTGCTCTACAGTTTGACTAGAAGAAAGACCTTAAAATGTCCCATGACAGTTTAAGGCCAAGGGGATGGTATCAAAAAAGCAATCCAAAACCTAAAACTATTCAGTTTATTTTTAAAAGAGGACGAATAAAACCAACAAAGACTCACAATAAAGAGGCTGCAACGAGCGGAGCCTGACATGGTTCATATTTTTGGATATTCTTTGGGATATCGACTAGAATTTGTACAAGAATTGCTGTTGGGTATGCATTTGTAATGATGGAAATAATGACCACGAACACAAGGCAGCAGCTCATACTCAGACTGATCGGTAAAGCATATCACACCTGCACACACACCTTCTCTCTTCATGCCCATGGCCAGGCACTTCTGGTAGCGGCAGTATTGGCAGCGGTTTCGCTGGCGCTTGTCAATCAGGCACTCCTTGCTGTCTCGACACGTGTAGGAAAGGTCTTTGCGGACGGTCCTCTTGAAGAAGCCTTTGCATCCCTCGCAGCTGTACACGCCGTAGTGCTTTCCTGCAGACACGCGCCATCAGCAACAAACAACATGTCGGGTAACAAGATTGTCATCCTGTGTTTGGACAACATGTCATCACAATTCAAAGCGTTTTCCTCCCGTTTCACTCCACAAAAGCAGAGATCTTAGCAACAGCAACAGCGCTTTTGTAAACGGCACATTTACAGCTCATGTACAGCACAAACGAAGCAATGAGAGTGCAGCTGTATTATTATTTTTGTCATGTGTGATTTGACCTAGAGGGAGCATGTTCATTGTTATCTGCTTAGATTTATGATCAATAACGGCAGCTAGGTAGACAGTGTCTTCCAGATATGATCTCAAGCAACTGAGGAGTCTCCCAGATTATCAGTGCTGTGATGAGGTCTGTAGCCAGATGGAAATCTTCCAATCTGTTATGGAATTCCAAAAACATCCATTTTTATTTTTTCTGAATTTGCGCTGCATTCTCTTCTCTGACTCAACACATCTGCTCTCTGGTTTCAGGCCAATAACGCATGAAATGATCAAAGAGCAAGTCAACATAAAAATAATAATAAACATGACAAAAAGCCTGACGAGTAACCTTGAAATCTATCTCTCTGTGTTATCTTTCCCTCAGTTATATCTGGGTGGCGATGGTTGTGGTGAGTGGGAGTGTACATGTGACTGCCCCCCCTCCTCACACACTGTAATATTACCTGAGGAGCGGTCCCCGCATATGGAGCAGATGTGCTTAGACATTCCCCCGGGGCTCGTACACTGGTAGTTGATGTTTCCCAGGTTCTGTAGGCCCGGCGGAGGCTTGATATCCTCCGAGCTGCTAACACTGTTCATAGAGTTCATCTGAGGAAGACAGGAAGACAGAGGAGATAACAGAGGCAACGCTTAGGTGGCCCGAACTGAACTAAACGCAGCGGTGGAGGAAGTGTGAGGTCGGCCGTCTCATGACACTCTCCTCCTTCCTCCTATTTTCTTAAGCCATATTATTTTTTCCTCTCTCCAACCACACACTTTCCTGTGAAAGCACAGGGTGCGATCACATGCCCGGTTAGTGGGTGGGGCTGGGGCTTCTGTCTGGGGCTTCTGTCTGAGGCTTGTCACACAGGTTTTGTAGTGGTTGTTGACAGGGAGAGGCGGATGAGAGGAGTCAAATGTGCATGGTGGGGTGCAGTTCCTTGACACACACAGCAGAGGGCACTCGTGCGTTGGGTCCTCTGATTTTGAAATATGTTGTTGAGACTTCTGATCCATACCTCAGTCCAAATTCTTTGATTTCTTTGATCATCTGCTTCTTTATAAAGACCCACAACAATTCACACCTTAATTTAAGCGTCACGAGACATTAAAATCATCTCGTATGTGATCCCAAAAGGTTTCAGAAATGAGGGGGTAAACGTGTTTCGGGGCCTAGCAACAAGTCCCTTTGACTTTTAAATATGTCTCTTCCGATTTTATAAGCTTTGCGACCTTTGGTCCTCTCTTTCCGACGAGCGCCGGGCGGGACGCATATTTGTGCTGCGCATTTTTGTTTGTTTAGTTGCAAACATCTGCAATGTCGTAAACAACAAGAATGACCTACACATACCCTCCTGTCCTATATATTTGATGCTGCGTTGCATATAGGACATCCTAGCCACAGTCACCTCAGGCTCTTCCTATCACTTATTTACAATGTGCACTCTCTTCTGAATATCCCCTAATGGCAGACTGTGACCTTACAGCAGAGGAGAGAGTATACAAGAGATTTCTCTTTTCTATCTTTCAGTTTTCCATAAGCTCAGTAGTTCTCTAAACCATCAGCACTATCAAACCTCTCCTGCTGCAGATGCCCCAAAGGCAGGTAGTCACACATAAATGAGCATTGAGCCCCCTGCGTACTTGCCTATGTGAGTCAATAGTGAGCCGCTATTCAACGCACCACTCAACATAATTTTCACAAATATGTGTGGTAATGTATGGTTTGAAAAAGGAAGTCCTGTGGCGCATTCAAACAGTTGTTCAGACATGTCGATTTGGACAGAGAACATGCCTCTGTAGGAAAGGGCTACAAGCACTGTATCTGGATTATTGATGCATCATACATTCTTTATACAACACATTGTATGTAGACCACACTGCATCATACATGTAGGGATGGGACGCTGTGGGACTTAGCCGTGGGTCGTGATCAAAAACACTTGCAGTGAGTTGATCGTGGTGAATTTCTATTATCGGGATGATTTTGAATATTGTCACGAGTTACTTGGAAAAAGCTTTCTAGTCTGATAGTGGAAAACATAAACATCACCAGTGTGGTTGTACAGCTAGAATATTGAATCTGCTTATGCTTCTGTCGGCCAAGCACCGCTCATGAACATCGTATGTGATGTTGCATGATGCAGTGACCTGATGAAGGCTTGGTCACTGGCGGTTGGCGAGCAGTGAAAAGATGGCTACGCCGAACAATTGTATCAACCCTGGCTGTCCCTGAAGGCACAGATCCATACTGTGATTGAACCGATGTATATCATTGTCTGCTGTGCCTTGCAGCACTGGCCTCCATGCAGCCTCTGAAGCACTCCATGTGTGTGTACGTCTGTGTTTCTGTACGTGCGGATGAGCATCAAAGTACTGAGCCTTGTGGGGTTTGTAGTTTATTCAAGAGACCTCCTTAAGAAAGCAGCTCCATTAGCCCTCTCTATTGTAAGCGAAAGGGTCTCTTGTAGAATCATGAACAACTCAGGTACCATAATTGCCAGGGAACAAAATAATAGACTACAGTGACAAGGGGAGAGAAAGTGAGGTGAAAGAAATATGAGGAGAAATGGTGAGAAAGATTCAAGAAATCCAGAGAAAATGTTCTCCTTCTCCTTTCTCTATGTAATCCATTAAAGGGCTAATAGACGGACTGCATCTTAAGTCCTATCGCATGACAGCAGTCACACAGAACCCAGAAATGACCTTTAGGGCGAGAAGTTTAAAGGTCGGTAGAAGGGTAAGGGAAAGAGAGGAAAGCCAAGGTATGCCAGCCAAACACATTGGATATATCTAACCTTCAACCTCGGTCCGCTGTTGGAGATTCCAAGAATGAGAGGTACATGATCGACCACATAATATGATAGTTTAACGCGGACAAAGTTTTCCATAAGAAGAAATTTGAAATAATATAAACCTCTGTTGAGCATGGGAGGAATGACTCCCAGAGGTTTAGTTGAGAACTAAACACATGCACTCTGTTTCAAGCACCTTGGCTTGATGTTCTTCAAATGTCCTTCCTTCACTAACTGAGGAGGTAGCTTTGATAAGGCATGGCCAAGGAAAGATGAATTACATTTTTTTATTGCAACTCGAATGCCCACATAATTTGAAGATAAACCATCTAATAGTATAAATTGAAGCCCTTTGGAAAAAGAAGTCCATAGCTATCTGATCATCAAAACACCCACACATTTTCTCACCTGTGGACTGCCAAGTGGTCCGAAGTTCATGTTGGGCGTGGACGA
The DNA here is from genome assembly GCF_009769545.1 of Cyclopterus lumpus. Taxonomy (NCBI): domain Eukaryota; kingdom Metazoa; phylum Chordata; class Actinopteri; order Perciformes; family Cyclopteridae; genus Cyclopterus; species Cyclopterus lumpus. The sequence goes on along the minus strand of NC_046969.1, from coordinate 21,139,300 downwards.
CACTGATATAGAGGGCGAGCCCAGGGAAGATGTTATGACGGGGTATGGCGAGGCCAAGCCGTTCATTGGAGAGCCCAAGGTGGACATGGGGGATGTTAAGGGCCTGGAGGTGCTGATGACTGACGGATGGCCGACCATGCCACCCATGGGAGGAGGATGGGTGTGGGTCATTGGCCCCGTAGAGTCTGCAGGAGAAGGAAGAATGTGTTAAAACCCATGAGGAGGCACGAGATAAAAAGATTGACTGAGATACCAGTTGATTAGGTACGCCGACATAACCCAATGCAATCCATTATAACAAATCATATGGCTTAAACCTGCCATAACGGGCCAACACAACAACACTGACATAATATCAACTTATGAAGTAGATAAGGCAAACCATAGACTGAATATAAAGATGGACGACATGACAGCTGTTCAAGTTATGCCAAAACATCTCGATAGCCCCCTCGTGGTGAGCTGCAGTACAGGTGGAAAAACCCCGCCCCAGGTGATGTGACTGAGACGTTCCATAACCGTCACTACAAAGTGTAATAAAATATGTGTCAATTTGATCATAAATGTCGTCTTCTGAGCCAAAAAGCTACCGTTGTGCTAACGTAGCAGCTAGTCGGCTCACTAACAAGCTGTGGCTCGGGAAGGCCTCATTAATGCGGATCCAATGACTACTGCGCAGACTCTGCCTTCAAATGCCTACGAATCTCAAGATGACTTCACTATTGTGCAGTGGGAGGAAGTGGAAACGCGTCTTCCATCTATACAGCCGGACACGTTAGCGAACGGTACGTCATTTACACATCCAACAGACCGGTGGCAATTTTAGCATTCACTTTAAAATGAGAGAACCAGCTGCTAAAAAGACATGTAAAACATATTGCCGATGGGAAAATGACAGCATAGCACATCAACACATTCCAATGTTGAGTCTCATATGAATGGAATCAAACAAGCCTGAGACTCGATTAAAACAGTGCAATAGATCTCTACGCAGCCACGGTTGTGTAAATATGGCTACAGAAAGCAAAGCAAGTCTGATTTTGGTCAGAGGGTGCTGACTTTGCTTTGCATCCATTGATGTAAACCGACAGTCTGGCATTTACATAGATGACCTACTTAGAAAAGCTGTCAGTCAACTGAGAATCGGGGCGTGGTGCGTAAGTTCGTGCATGTGATGTAGCTTTGAGCACATACATTCATCATCAACACATATTACAAATACCACCATACATGTACAGTATGCACATGCAAAGGGTCAAAATGTACTTTATTGCACAGGCAAATGCCACAAGCTGTCACTGCTCGTTCTGTTACGGTCAGAAGCAATAAGCAGTTCCTCTCCGGGCTAATGTTGATGACTCAAAGAAATTCATAAAACTCTTTTCGTTTGAGCGAAATGTTACTGATGAAGAGTGACATGCCACCATATGCACATTTGCCCCAATCTGAAAATTCAAAAGCTTCTGCTTGTGTGTCAGTGCACCATCCACCCACACACACACACACACGCACACACACACACACAGTTCTTAATTAAATGCCACATTTTTTTATGCGTGTAAAGGTGGCATGGCACGCAATGAACAGCACCTGTGTTTTTACTTTTTTTAAATTGGCAAACAAAAGTAATGTTTCCTACTTTTTCTCCCATAAAGCTCAACAGAGTTTCGTCTGCTTTATTCTAAATGGCACCATGATGTACTAAATGAACATCATGTTGGATTGAAGACGACTTGAAACTAGCGATTAAAGCCATCAACTCATGTTCACAATGTTTCCTGAGGGAATAAATCAAGTGGGAAGAAGGGTCATTTCTCATAGACTTCTTTTACAATCAAACTTATTTTTGTAACCAGAAGAGTCTCCCCTGATGGCTATTAGGAAGAATGCAAGTTTAAGGCACTTCCTAAACATCTACCACACCAATTTGCATCCTTGTCTCTATGTATTTGTTATCATCACTCATCTTTATTTGTTTCATTACACTTGCCAGTATATACTGTTGGCAGGCTCTATTAAATACTCCCAATCTTACCTGTGATGATGCAATCATGTGCTGAGCATTATCGAGATAAACTAGTTCCCCTAGTTTTGACTTGTGCTATTGCTTGTTGATACTCGTGGGGGAACAGGATGTTCTTATGATTATATGTCTGATGGTAAGGACATGTATAGTGTATGTACATACCAGGATGACTACATGACATTTTAAAGCTCTCTTTTTGCATAGTTTGGTTCCTAACTTGAATTTGACATCATTCCTGTTTCTGTCATCAATTTGAACTCTTTTTTTTCGTACACACACACACATAAGGAACTCCTTTGATAGTGTTAAAACAACTCAAAAGATGTACTTGCCCACAGGCAGTGGCTGTCACAACGTCTCCCATGTTTACAAAGATGTGTTTCTTGGTGTCTACACTGTAATATAATTGCTTATGTACACATAATGTTTGGACGGATTCTGCATGTGACTTCAGTTTGCAGCTGAAAGATCGACTTGCTAAATACTTTGCAAGGGTTTTGAAATGCTGCTCTGATTCTTAACCTCTGACAGTGATGAAGCTCACATTAGTTTTCTTCTCCCCTGGATAGCATGGCTCTAATCTAAGGAAATGGAAAGTTTGAGCAACACAGATTTCAGGGAATTGGGAAACAAAGAGTAATGTCAAATTGTCTGCCTATTTTTAACATGAGGACACACTGTTAAACACACAGCTGACCAATCGCTCTTTCTCCGTATGCCAAGGAACAGATGTTGCGCAACTTCCTGTTTAGCACTGAGACTACAGCTTCTCCACCCCCTCTACCATTCGTCCACTTTCTCCAGCCCTCCGTGAGTGAATCCTGGCAGAAAAATATGTATCGGGGCCTCCCTCTCACCAACAGAGCTGATTGGACACACGGATAGTGCAGTGAAATACAATTCAAAAGCACCAAACTCTTTAAACTGTACGCTACTGCCTGCAAGCGCCTCCTACTGTAGTTTTACATTCTACAATGGCAGGAGTGTATTCCCAGCTCTTTGGAGGGCAGCTACCTCAAAATAACGAGCTTATGTAATGGATGAGGACTGTACAGCATGTACTGTCTGATTTTGTGCACTGACCCCTCTCTTTATGTGCATGACAAATTCCCTTTGGGGCTCGTAAAGATCCATTCTATTCTAGAAGTGCTGAGTAGGAGATACAGTAACAGGGCCTATCGTCACTCCGGCCAACAATTTGCCAACGTGCTCTCGCAGACATCGAGACCAAAATGTATCCCGGTCCTCCAGGCCAGAAGATGAAAGTTGTTACATTGAAAAAATGTACTTAGACAGATTGGTGGGGTAAACAAGCACCATTTAAAACTAAACTCACAACTTGGAGCAGTGCCCCAATGCTTATATTCTACCTTTTGTACTGCATTGTATTTACACTTCCTCATAAGCTTGAACTTGACAAACATGTTAAGCCATGGCACAGAAACTCAAAAACGCGGTTTCTAATTAATAATGAAAACACACAACATTATCGAGGTGCAGGATTAGAAGGCCATAATCTGCTCTGGTCCCAAACATGTTGCGAGGAACTAGCAGACCAATAACGTGAAATGTACGATAAGGTACTTTGAACATTGAATGACAACAGTTTCCATCTTCAATATTCTTTGTTTCCACCTTTTCAAATGTGAGGGCTGCATGATGTTTCAGTGCATTGTATGTGGAACATCTGTGGATGTTGCACTGTTGGTTGGACAGCAGTCAACTTGAGCTCAGAGAACTTTTGATGGGCAAATATTTCTGATAAACAGCAAACAAATTAATTATATTTTTTTATGGCGCATTCCTATTTAAAACCTATTGCTTGAGACAAAACTAAAGATGGCTGCATTTGGGCCGGACCTGAGAGTCTTCCTAGATACACAGGAGAGCACAAAAGTACATGGACAGTCAGCTGGTGGCGGGATGCCTGAGAGGGCGTGTTGAGCATGCTTTGTGAGGGGAGTGTGTGTTTGTGTGTTTGTGTGTGTGTGTGTAGGTGTGGAAGAAGACCAACATGTTCAGCGGAGGAAGCATAAATCGGCCCAGAGCGGCTCAAAGGAGCCTATCCTCGAATGACCCGCCTCAACCGGCTGTTCCATCTCTATTCTATGTAAATCACCTCTAAACAAAGAAGCCCCTGGAATGTACGCGCCTATCACACGTTGCACAGCAGAGGAAGGTACGTAAGCAAGCAGCGGAAGGTTGTTTATAGGCAGCCTAAAAAAGAAATGCACTCGCAGAATTCACACAGATTTAGTTCCACTGCTTCCTGTCCGTTTCAATGAGGGCTGCACAATAAATTAAATATAAACCGCAATCACAATTTTGGCTTCCAGCCATTCAATTAACATGATCGACTGAGAGAGTTTTCTACGCTCATAGAAACTCTGCTGCATGTCAAATCAAGCGTTCCTAAGCTAACAGCCACCAGGAGGCAATTGAGCAATATTACTAGTAGTGCCCCTCTGCACAACAATTCACTGAATTTAGTGTTTTTTAAGTATCACTTTTATGCAGAATATAGCCTAGCACAACTTGAAAGCAAAGCAGTATTACATTTTGTAATCATGATCTCAATATTGTTGAAAATAACGATGATTACCATTTAGCTACCATAATTGTGCAGCCCTGGTTTAAACCTATGCGGGGCTGCAGCAACTCGAGCATCTATTTGAGAGCAAACAGACCGACAGAGCAGCGAAGGGCACCTTTGACCGCTAGCGTCGCACATCAAAGGTCGCCTGTTGCCAAACGCCTGAATCAAGTTCAAAAAAAGTTGCTATCGGCAAGCAGCCTACAGTAACACTGATCATTCTCAGAAATGACTGCACCGAGGGGACCGACGACCCACAACGGGAATCACGAAGTGTCCTTAAAACAGCAGACAGTCAACGTTTGATCTGAATTAGGGACGCCGATAGGGTTGTACACTAGTCATGAGACATTGTCGCAGTAACTTCAACAGAAACTAATGTAGCAAACAAAACATTTGTAATACATCAGCATATGACGTTTTCTTTTGTTTTCTTTTCTGTTTGTCCTAATTCATTGTAGTACGACCACTTTAAGATCCTGGACTGAACTTAGTTACCACATTAGTTTTTACATGTTGTTATCATGTTGAGTATAATGTCATTTAATAGGATAACATTGCTGGAGGCAATTGTGCTAAATTCAGTTTATTGTTCAGTCCTAATATAAAACCATTATAACTACTGTATGTACAAAATAGACAGGAATTTGCAGCAGTAATATTAGTGAAGGAACTGTACTTATATATGGATGTAGTCCAAGATGTACTGTGAGCTAGTGTTGAAACTATGATATTGTGAAATTTTAAGTGGTGAAATTGGTCAATTAATCGATTTGTCGAAGTTGAATGGCAGAAAATGAATCTCCAACTATATTGATAATTTATTAAAGTTAACTGTGAAGCAAAACTGCAAACCATTCTCTGTCTCCAGCTTCTCATTTATCAAGAGTTGCTCCTTTTCTCAGTTTCAAGTACTTCAAGTTCTTGAAAGCATCGTATATTGTCAAATGCACAACAATTACAGAGGCAGTCGCTGTCAATGAAAATCTCATCCCCCTCCAACAATGCTGATTTAAAGAGAAAAGCAAAGTGAAAAAAAAATTGAGAATCTAAAAATATATTATAAATAAATATGTATTTTTTTTTATATCATTGTAAATTAAATATTACAAAACAATCTATTTTAGATTGATAATCAAAGAAATAAATGACAAATTAATCGATAATGAAAATAATGCAGCCCCACTATGAACTAATCAGTAAACAATTTACGATTTCCTCCTCCTCATCATCTCCATCATCACACAGCTGCTGTATGCCTTCGACGGACATTTATGTCGGCCAAAACACAATCCCACATTTGTGGCAGAGAACAGCTAAAGCCACAAATGTATCACAATGATGTGATGATCAACAGGTTTACAGAAACATCACAGACCACAAACCCCTCTAAATCCCTCGCTGTTAATTACTGGGTAGAGCCTGGATGGAGCACTCCACTGTGTGGTAATTCAATAAGCCCATGGCCCACTAGCTAATAATATCTCCTGTCTGGAGAGCAGACTAGCAATGGGAGTGTATGTTGGAGGGGCGGGGGGAGAGGGATGAGGGACCGAGGAGGGAGCAGCAAATCAACTCCTGAACAACTCCTCAGTATCTATGAGATTAGCCCCATGAAGACAGATCCTCAGCGTGCGCATCGATCTGCTCAATACCTATGTTGTATGGGCCACGCGCGCATGCTCTCATATGTCTCATATGTGAGTCGGACATCCAAGTGACAGCGTGCAGAACGTGTCCTAAAGTAATCAGGCAGACAGCCCGCGGAGCTCATTACATACAGCGGACATGTAATTAAGAAATATCTTCCCTGCCAATCCAGCTCAGAAGCGCCAGCCGTGAACCCTCGTCTGACACACACACACACACACACACACACACACACACTCATCGCGAGCACACTCACTGGTCCAGTCTTTCACATTAAAAGAGACCAAAAAACTCATCCATGCACAACAGCACAAAATCACCACCCTTTAAACATTCATTTCTGTGCTAAATGAGGTTGATGTCTGATCAATTGTGTCAGTAAATCCTCTTATGCCCGGGTAAGTATCTGCAGCTCAGCAGGCCAGCTGTCAAGAAGGTGGGAGGCAGAGGAGGAGGGGACGAGAGAGGGATGGAGATAGGAAGGAGAGGAGCAGTGGATGGATGGATGGATGGGACGATGGGTGGATGGGGGAGGGCATTGTCTCGCTCCGAAACGGCATCCCTCCCCAAAGCTCACATGATCCCACCACCACACACGCTCTAATCTCTGCTCCTGGCTGAGAACATTAGATCATCAATTGAAAAAAGTCCCTTGTTTGTTTGTTTTTTCTGCACAGCTGGTTATTGGTGAGAGAAAATGAAGACATTCTCTACTGTTACATCGGCAGCAAAATGTCCAGAGCTGCTCCAGCGACACCTGATACAATTTCTAACTGCCTTTTTTGGAGTTTAACAGCCCAAATAAATACAGCCCATAATAATGGATGAACTTCTTATTTTTATTAAAAAGCAGATGATATATAACATTCTTCTCTTGTTAAAAACATGAAGAAATAGATAAATGTTTTTTCCATAAAGGCGTACGGCTGTGACAACACAAGCGCTCGAGCTGGGGAACCTCTCTGACCCTGAGTTCTCTCCCGTAGTGAACTCGCTTGTGAACTCGCACACTTTCCATCAAAAGAAGATAAATTAACTCCCTTTCTACCTACTGTATCCCCGCTCGCTCTGTTTTTCTCTGTAGCATAGCTTCAAATAAGTAAGAGAAAATGTCAGGCAAGCTAATGAACGTAAAGTAAACACGCCATACTGTATCTCCCATATGTGGGCCATTGCTGCCGTGTCCTCACAAGCACAAACACTGCGGACGTGCCAGTGGGGGACTTTTAACCCAGAGGCAAAGGATCGATGAGGAGGCCGGGGCTGAGACAGGGACGAGATAAAGATGGTTTTGTAATAATGAAAAAAAAAGTGGAACTTAAACCGCAAGAGCTAACAGACGGACATAACAGGATGACCAAGCAGTCCTGAAAAACAAAAAAAACAGGTGGACTGAAAGGCCCAAAGCAAACCGAGGCATCGCTCTGATGAGGTAACTCAAATTAGTTCCCAGAAGTAGTCTCTCACTGCTACAGGGGGCTTTGGAGAGATCGGGAGGGGCCATCAAAACAGACACAGACACACACACACAATACATACCAACCCACTCAGTTCATGCTGTGACCAAGTGAGTGTGACCAGGGCGACCTGACCTCTGTATCTATGACCAGATCCTAGAAAGACAGCCGGATTACACAACTGGCTTAGTAGTCTCGGGGTAAAGTGGCATCTTATAAACTTTGAAAGAAAATGATGTTTTACATGGACAAAGATTTTCTTTTAAAGTACTAATTTGTAATTCACGCCTGGCCGAGGTGGAAAAGTTGTTCTGTTTATAAAAATCCTGACATACATAAAGCATGTGACTTAAGCGTCCACTGAGACTACTTGCATCTGAGTGGAGCAATGTGGACACTGTAACTTTCCTCACATTATTACATGACAAACAGAAATGCAATATTTCCATCTTATTTTATAAATTGTTACCCCTTGTTTGAGATTTGACTGACGCTGTTTATTTTGCTGAATCTACTCATATCTATGTTTAAATAAGCTTTCTTAAAATGGCCAGTAGCTTTGCATGTTTTACCACCTTTAACTTTCACTATTTCAAATATATTTATTACATTATACAACCACATTGTGAAAATTAACTAAGTCACATCAAGTTTGAACTGAAACAAAGTCTGGAAATTCAAGCGTTAACAGAAAATGCAAAAAACCTCTTTGTATAATCCTGCAGCTTTGATCTACACCATACTCCAGTAGTTTTTGACATATTACTAAGATTCAGCAGAGGCGCCAGTACCCTTTCAATCCATTTTCCCGTCAACATTATTGTAGACTAATGATAAGTATTATTATGGTTGTAATCACAGCTGTGTGGACTGCCCTGCTGTGCGCTTAGTGGAGAGAGCGGAACAGAAAATATAGACCGCATGTACATACAGAACAGGTGGATTAGCATGGACACTTTTGTACTCCAGGGCCAAGATCAGATGCTGTGAAAGGCTTTGTGAAGTTTGTCTCTGCCCTTTCATCGGCCTCGAGCTGAAGAATGAATGACCAACCTTTTAAAGTTGTCAGCCAGGAGGAACTACAGTTACAAACAGGAGGGAAACATGATTCCCTCAGAGACACAAGATAAAAGAAGCTACACATTAGACTTGTACACACAATAAACAGTGAGCCAGTTAATAGGCCGACTACAGTATGCGGGGAAGTGAGCTCACATCAACACCTCCCACACCTCTTTTAAGCACAGGAAGGTGGGAAAACAATAAACAAACCTCATCCCAGTGAGCGTTGATTGAGGGATGCAGGGTGACAGACAGCAGAGAGAGAGAGAGAGAGAGAGAAAGCACGATTGAGAGGGCTAACCGGAAGGGACAAGTGTTGAAGGATAAACTGAAAATGAAGGACAAGGCAAAGAGAGCTGGAAGCATCCTCTGAAGTTGAGTGGCATCCCCGCTGACCACATCTGAGACCTTAAGTGAGTCACAAGCAACACCAAAGCATTGTACCTGTCACAATCGGTTAAAATGATCCAATGATTTTAAAGGCCTTCAGCTGCTGGGGGCCGATAAGATCATGAAATCTGTATCTTAAAACCATCCCTACCAAAATGCAGTCAATGTGAGAAACGAATCACAGTGAGAATCGTATATATCATCTATATGCAAAGGAGCTCAAGCGTTGAATTTGCCCTGTTATTTGCAGGTTTCTCCCACTGAAATTCAAAATAACTTGTTCGGAGAATGCACAGGGATTAGAGGCATTATCGTAGTGCATCTGTGCAGCGCTAGCTTTTAGTGCCCCATCTACGAAAATCACTGAGCAAACCGCAGAGCACAGACAGGCCACCTCTTCCACAACATACATTCTGATTCTGATCTGATCCAACAACACACACACACACACACACACACACACACACACACACAAGCAAGACAAAACCCGGCTACTCACAGTGGCCATAACCTATCTCCTTCCCGGGGCTGCCTCCAGTTGCAGGTGATGCCATGGGGTGCCACATGCCTTCGGGTGCAAGTGTGGCGCTGGCAGGACGCCAGTCACCCAGGACCAGGACTCAAGTGTTGGCTCGGAGACAAACTAAAAACAAAAATTACGTGGATAGTCCAGACATCAACCACTTTTTAGGACAGTACAGGAACAGACGTGTCGACGTGGAAAATGGGCGGGGCATTAGTGAAGAGCAAAAGAGGCGGGGTCCACCGGCGTCGGTTATAGGATTACCCAGATTATCCTTCCTCTGAGATCAATCCCACAGGAACTGTTTACTGACCGACTGCTGCACAAATCAGCTCTCCCACCGCCCGCTCACAGCGTGTGTCTCTCTGGATCAGCGTCGGTAAAACTATCCGTACAGCGACAACTGTTGTAGAGGCAGAACGGGGGTATCTCGCACGAGGGAGGGGGGGTGCTCATGGTGGTGGGGCTCACACTTGTGTAGTGTACAGTACAACCACACGTTTACTATTACTGCCTCTTAAAAGGGACCCCGACTGGAGAGCGTGGGAAGACAGTACACCACTGGTGTTGCTGTAGACCAGAGAGTTTTATGTGTTGAACGACATTTTTTAAATGACAGATTTACCCACTTTCTCTTTCCTTTTGCTGAATATTAGTCACAGGCGTTCTGTTTTAATGTGTAAGTGGTATAAATGGATGGTGTGTTAAGAAAGGAAGTGACTGGAAGTATCCAAAAGCTAAAGAATTGTCTCTTGTATCTGCCTCATAACAGTTGTAATTTCCCTTAATGCCAAGAAATAACGGTGCCAGCAGCATGCATGCTTCATGGTTGCCTACGTGCACATTGTTAGTGTGTTTGTGTGGTTAACAAGTGTTATAGCATTCCAGGAAGTCAGGAATTGTCTGTTTCAGTGCACCAGGATAGTCACGCAAACACACAGCAAAGTGAAAACCCAGATGAAAACACAGGCCAAAAATATATCTTAAAGGCAATGAGGAACAATACATGGCAAACCTTTAGGGAGCCTAAATAAACGAGGGATGGCTTCAATCTTTAGTCCGACCCGCTTCAAGACTTTGTGTATCAAACAGGCTTTAAGAAACAGTAACAACATGGTTTTAGTGGAGCAAACAGCACTAAAATCAGCCTATGAAAAGTAGGAGTTAACTTTGGTCAACAATGTTGGAGGCAACATGCATTCTTGGCCATGGAAGTATGTCATATCATTATCCCCAAAAAATAAGCACAAGCCAATAAATGTGAAATTGGCACTGATTTTAGTCTGCAGCTGCTCTTAATCTATCCTGCCATCCATCCGATCAAATGTGCACCCTTCAAGCTTTGGGAAACAGACATTTGCATTGAAGGATGCCACTAAAAACTTCCCCCAACATGTGCGCGTCTATTTTACTCAACATGACTCAACAGGGTTTTCTTGTGCTGTGCACCTGCACGAGGCTGGATCAAATGTCTACACAGTGCTTGAAGGGTAGCCACTAGTAACCAGATCCCCTCCATGACAGTAACTTGGCAAGAGACTCAGCCGACGGGCACAAGACGACGGAAGGACAGAGAAGGAGAAGACACACATGCTGACTCTCTTTCAAACTTAACAAATCCCTCAGGGATAAGCTAAAATAATGCAGTCCTCCTTAAATGGACGCTGTGTTATAATAGTGTGTCGTGGCCCACATAGAATACGCCAAATTAGCCCCGACAGCCATAATTAGCATTCAAGGATCATAGTATCATGGACTATGAAAACATGGGAGGAGGATAACTGGCCACCTTAAATGCATGGTACACTCTTAAATGTTTATTCTGAACTGGCTAATAGTCCAATTGTTATTTTGTCACGGACTAGTGTCTGCCAATTGCAAATCTTGTACAAAAACGAGGACATTATCATGCAACACACTCGGTCGGGTGGACGTTTTGTAGGAAATGGCATTCGGAAAAAAAAGCAGAAAAGAGCAGAAGAATATGTTGTTTTTTCCTCCTGAACAGCAAAGTGTGCTTGTGTGTTAATGCGTGTGGGCGAGAGACAGGAGGTACGCACTGGCACTCAGAATAGCCAGGTGAGGTTTTCAGCCTGTGGAGAGCTTTAATGAGACATAATGGTCGTTACTTGTTGCTGCCATTTGTGCTCCCGTGGACCTCCGAGTGCCGAGTACAACTCTTTGCCCGGTGAAATTAGGACTTTGCAAATAAAACACATCATCAGTTTATAAATAGTGTGCATATTATCATAGATTAAACTAGCCAACAGTAAATAAGGCAGTTAAAATAAACTCCACCTAAACCAACTACAACATAAAAAAATGTTTTGCTAATATTTGTACTTCATATCGGAGGAAAGTATTTAGTAGTGTGCTGTCCAATGTAATGATCTGAATACTTCTTCCACCTATACCCATACATTATATAGTTACCGTCCCTTCTCATGATCAGTGTCACTTTCCCAGTCGGGCACGGGGGTCAGACATATACTTGTCCAAAGACAATTTTAACTTGCCCCCTATATACAAATTGTTTTACTTATAATTGGTTCTCCAATCACAGAAAGGTAATTGTGATGTTTAACATTCATGTTTATGTATTAAGAAGGAAGCAAGAATGCTCACTCCTTCCATACTTCCATCATCAGCTCTGTGTTTAATCCTTTTATACCATATTCCCGATCCGGCAAGTGAGCTGATGGATTTACAAGCCCGACGTGGCATTTTACTTGCAACTTATTTTAGGTTTTAGAGACGCATCAACAGCTGTCTATGTGCTGAATTTACTCTGCACTGAGGCATGTAGTCAACATTTGTATTACGTTGCAATGCCTTTGCGATTGATTAATTAATTAATAGCAAACACTGAAATGGATACACGCCTAAGATGACAGGGATGTGTAATACATTATGTTCAGTGCGTGGGAAAATAGAGTCGGCGTGCATCCATGTGTGACTTGCATGTTATACTGCTTGATTAGCGAAGAAAAAACTATATGATAACCTAACGCCGCTGCAGCCTTTCAAGGTTCTCTGCTTGATTAAAGCTGGAATTAAATCAAGGCTTTGACCTTCTTCACTAATGACTAATTACTGGCAATTAGCCTAGAGAATGGCCTCCTTACGCCCCTTCTCTTCCCTCATCCTGTTCTCACAATTAGCACCCACTCACTCACACACACACACACACACACACACACACTGTAGACAAGCAGCCTCTCTGACACATAAATACACACACTCAATCAAAAGTGCCTGGGAATGAACTCATTCTGTGCAGTGTGTGCTAATGCATGTGTCGCCGTCGAGGCTCCGCCGGTCTCAAGCTACAGAATTCTTGAGCAAATACCTGCAGAGAGCCACACCCCTCTCTCTACCTGTGTGGTGTGTTTTAACTCTGCATGAGTGGGTGGGGGAATGCTCTGTGCAGGGATCGGCCTGTTAAGAGAGCAGGTTTAATACCGCCGGCACTTCACAGTCAAACACTACCACCCACATTCTTTAAAGTCACATGATATCACGGTCACATTTTGCTGTGCAACAAGCTATGCTATAGGAGGTCCATATATTTGCAGCTGTGACGTTTCGGCATGAGTGTGTGTGCGTGCGTGTGTGTGTGAGACCCTCCCTGCCTGAGTGTGTACTGGGAGGTGAATCACTGACCCTTGGCAAGCGATGAGAGTTCACATCAACTAGGGTGACCTCTTTCTCCACCCCCTACACACTTCCCCTTTATTTTTGCTCCCTTCACTCTCCCATCCCGTTCTTCTTTTGCCACGACTTCCCCGATCTGCGAGCTAAATACGCTCTCCCCGCGTGAGTAGCGCGCCAGCTCATCTAGAATCACTTCCACTGACGGAAAAAATGAAGAAAAAAAAAGAAACGCTGAAGTGCTGAGGGAGAAAAATGCTGATTCTACTTAAGGCCCGGGGGCCAGGCCGGCATCAAACCTGCCGAAACATAACATGTCTAGGAAAAGCTGAGTGGATCACGAAACAATCCACACATAATCAGCAGACTGTCTTTCTGACTGCTTGGCCTCTGCTGCACACTAATGACGGATTCATTTTCGAGCTATCATCTCCCACTGAAGGAGTGAATGGCCCTGTTTTTGTACATGTGTTGGTGCTGATGCAAAAATACATCATAAATCATAGTTGGGGGGCCAGCACACACACAGAACAACACAAGAACAGTTCTTGAAATGATCTTTTAGTGGGTGTGGCTTTACCACCAACGTATAGAAGGTAAATGCACTGATAACAGTTGTTTTCTTTTGGAATTTAAGCTGATACTATTTTATAACTAGGTCAAATGAGCAATATCCAGATTGCAAGTCCTTTTCGGCGAGGAAAAGTTGCAGCAGCATTACTGTTGGAGCACAATGGGGCAACAAAACCCTTCATTGAAATCAAGATTGATCCAATTCTTTGAGATGATCAGTTTTTAAATAATAACTCTAAATACCTTGTAAACAATAGCATACACCCTGAAAGACACTATGAATTGAAATAAGTAAATGTATCAATTACAGTCAAAGTTAAAAATGTATGTTAAATGTTCCAAAAGAATGTGTACGAAAATAACCTTGACGTCGCTGTAACCAGAGAGTAACATCAGGCAAACAGCGTTAGCAGGGGACTACATGACTAAGACATATATCACACTTACTAATAAAGGATCTATAATATATCTGCACAATAGTCCACTGGTCTGATGCTGTCCTGATGAGAATAAACCTTCAGATTCCACAACTGCCTGATCAGAGTTAGTCTTCAAAGACCGACTTGAAGGCCTGAGCAGCCCAGAGGGACCTCTCTGTTCCTCCTGCACGCTGCAGGCTTCCCTCTACAAGCTCTCCAATCCAGATGTCTCCCTCATTCCCCGGGGAGCCACATTCATTATGGAAACAATTTTCAGCCCCTCAAAATGGTGCCCGAGATATCTGCGATAACATAAAGTGGGGGTTGCACGGTTGTTGTTGTTTTTTTAATCTTCCAACACCAATTTTTATTTGCTTCCTTGTAATGCCACACTATTATTGCTCATTGGAAGCACATGGCATAACTGTACCACAGTGGGGTTTAACAATGAGTGTATCTTTCAGTGAGAGAGAGAGAAGAAGAAGAAGAAGAAGAAGAAGAAACATCACATGCTAAATGATGCATATACAGTGTGTGACTCAGTGAAGCGCACACAGCCTCCAGACAGAGTCTGATCTAAATGTAAAAAAACAACAAAAGCTAACAAAAAACAGAGGCCTGGCGATTATTTGGCACGACACCAAAAAATGAGGATACATGTCCAGTGTGCATCCCACATGTTGCAAACTCCACAGTGGAGTCCCCGTGTCCTGGTCTCTGAGGAATTGACACAAAACTCCCCACTAATAGCAAAAAAAAAAAAAAAAAAAAAAAAAAGCATCAGCTGGGTTCAAGGGCAAAGTCGCCGAGTCAGAGCAGACTTCACGTCATGCTGTCATTCCGCTGGATCCAGCAGCCACAGCGTTGACCTGGGCGCGTCGTGCACTCGCTTTTTTCTTCTTTTCTTTACCCCCAAGTACAAGTTTGTTCATCAGCCGAGCTCCGCCATTCCTCAACGCTGTTTCGTGCATTTCTCTCTGGATCTGACGGCCAAATCCCCCGAACCAATAAATTGTGCTTCTGTCTCAAAACAGTTTAGCGAAGAGACGCGCGACCAGCGCCATAAATTACAATACGCGCAATTAAAGTGCCAACCTCTGACCTTGCCTGACCAGCACAACCTCGATCACCTGACTTTTTTTTTTTCTGTGTGTGTCGGTCGCGGCTTTCGTTTCAGTCGGCACGGTTTGCAAAAAAAACAAAAAAAACAGCGATTATCAGCGAGAAGAATAGCGGAACAACCGGATTCACAGACGGAGGGGAGAGGGGGGGTGGGGGGGGTGGGGGGGAGTCGGTGGTTAAAGTCCGCGGACGCTTTCGCGCACAGCTCGCAGGCTGAGGGGAGAAGACGCCATGAGACGAACGCACTCTCTAAGTCAAAACAACATGCAGTAGCTCAGCGACGAGCACGGCGGACACACCGGGCTTCACACACATCTTTGAGGCGAACTTACTGAGGTGTAAATACGGATCATTACTGTCCATACTGGGCGAGTTGTTGCGTCGATTTCCTCCGGTTGGTGCTGCTCCACATCCCAGCGCATTCCTCTCCCAGCCCGACTGAACTCTGCAAGGCGGCTCTACACAGGGGCCCAGCGAGGGGGGGGGGGGGGGGCGGCGAAAACAGGGCTTCTCCCAATGACAACAGTGGTCGATATCAAACTCCAACCCGATCATGACGAAACATCTCCCCTGCAGTGACACCGTGTTGCAATATTTTCACAGTAAAATGTTACTTCCCGGAATCACGGCAGTAAAGGTGGGGGAAGACGGAGAAATAAATAAACGGTGCTGCTTGTGAATGCAACCCTATTCCCCCCCCCCCCTTTTAAATCGCTTTTCAACACAATCTCTCACAATGAATAATGAATAAATAAAACTGCAGCCAGTAGGTCTAATAAGGAAACGTAAACATATCAGTGATGCCAACCGATTTGATAGATAACATTTAAGATAAGATTAACACACATGTTTAATTTTCGCTTGTTGTGATTGTTTTTTGACCCGTCATAACACTGATTGTCACGACTTAAGCTCCTATTAATGTCTACCACGATATTTACATATCTTTTTAATTTATCGGCAGCGTCATTTTCAACACGCTTGTTTAATCGGTGCTATTTAATCTAATGACGCATCTAATCGGGGATTGCTTAAAGTCTATTAAATCTATAATGTAATGCTTTCTTCTTTTTTTTCAAATAGTGAAATGTAAAACACTTGTTTTTAATCTCCTGTCGTCCTGGATCACTCCCGTGTTTACACACTGCGAGTGTGAGTCCTGGTCCGGGTACCCCCCCGGAGTCCCCCCACACCCCTCTTCGGAGTGCGGGGTCATGGAGGGGTGAAGCTCCCGGTACCTCGGAAGGTTATTCAGGAGTCAAGCCGCACTGAGGCATTCACAGTCTTGAACCGCGGAGCGGGCAGACGCTCCGTCAACGCCGGGCCGCTTGACCACTCAGCGGGCCTTTGGGCTGCCCCGCTAATGGGACAAGCACCCCCGGCTCCGCCGTCCTTGTAACAGCGCCCCATAAAAGAGCACAGGAGGATGCTAACCAAGATGAATGGCGTTTTATTTCTCAACTCATTCTACACTAATCAGAGCTTTTCATTTGTGGTGGCCTTGCGCCAGCCCCTCCATTAGGGCCAGATAACGTATAAATTCATTAAAGTCAAAGGGGGACGTTAAAATGGTCATTTGTCAGATCTCTCTTTGTGTGTCCCTAATGGTGGCACATGGTTCGAGGCATTGAGATGATTTCGGTGGGGCTTTTCTTCCTCCCCAGTGCATTAGGAGGGGAACGTGGGAACTGGGGACAACGAAAAGGTTTCCCTCTTTTCATGAATGGTTTGCATTTTCCAAATTCAAAATCTAACAGTTTATTGTTTTACTTATTTATTTATGTAATCATTTGCAATGCTCTCTGAAAATAAAGTAACACAATATCAGTTTTTTTTTTTTTTGCTGGCCTCAACGACCCTGTTATTTTGCATTCATTTTTATTCCATCATATTGTTTTGATATATATGTCTTTCATTTTCATTTATTTTGTTTGTGCAGAATTCGAGGACCATGTTTTATTTTGGTGGCTATCCAATTCATCCATCAACTTCAGAACCCCCCCCCCCCCCACACACACACACACAAACACAAACTCACAGTCAATGAAGCAACCCTTTGCACTAATCCCTTTGTATTCACACCACCATTCCCACCAAACAATGTCCTACAGCCTAATCCTAAACCAAGCTCTACAAACCTGGGCCACCTGCTAGCAAGTTTAGCTATGAGGCTACAACACGACGCTGAGCAACACACCGCCTGTTTAAAGTCACCTCACAACACCTCGTATGCATTAATACAAAGAGCACGACGAGTATGGATTTGCATCCAAACACACGCACACATCTTATTTCCACTCCTCCTCTCTCTCTCTCTTTCTCTCTGTCTCCTTTTTGCCCCCTTCCTCTATTTCTCTCCTTCCCTTTCTGTATCCATCCCTCTCTGGCTTCAGGATGGAGGTTCTTGGTGCGTCGTCATGGGAGACGGCTCTCTCCATCTGCCTCTGCTGTCATTAGCCCATCTCCACCACGCTTTATCCAGAGGGGAGGGGGGAGACCCAACACCCCCCACCCTCCTGGACCCTCTTCACAATTCTGACAACCCCTGCCCCCTGCTCCATACATAAGCCTGAGATGATAAGTGTTCCCCCTCTTTGTGTCGGCCAGGATAAGACAATGCCACACAGCACTACAGAACATCATCCATCTCAGAGGTCATCAATCTGGGACACAAAAGATGAAATGTAGCTCGAACTCCCTTTTGCAAAGAGGTTTCTCTTTGCTTAGAGGAAACTCGTCCTCCACCTCTCTCGCTCCTTTTCAATGCTGGATTACTGGTTTACCAACAAATTCTTCTGCCTTAGTCGATGGGAGTAAAAGTAGTTAATGCATTTGCAACTATTCTAAGTATTTAAAAAACAAAAAAACAAAAACACAATTGCATTTGCAACTATTCTAAGTATTTAAAAAACAAAAAACAAAAACACAAGAGCATAATTGCAGTTGCACCAAAACAAAAGCATCCAGACATTATTTCAACATCTCCAGTGAGAGATGAACTCTGTTTCAGTTCCTCTGCAAGAAAAATATGTTGCAGATAAGGAACGCCTGATTGAAAACAGGCTGTGGACACTCCAACAGGCCTCTGCCAAATTTCCATGAATTTGTTTGGTGGTAAATACGTATCAAAAGCCCAGTAACACACACACACACACACACACACACACACACACACACACACACACACACACAAATGCCACCATCAACCTTTTGTTTCTCCTCCTTTTTTGTGCCTAATTAGGTTTACATTGTCAAACCACCAGCGTGGAGCTTTTTGTCTTTGGGTATGGTCTGACAAGGCAGCAGTGTCTTGATGTGAGGTCTTCATTTTATTCAGGTAAAATAACCCACTGAGATTAAAATGTATTTTCCAAAGAGGCCCAAGAATCCACATTACAAACGCACAAACCGCAATCAAGTTTCTGAGATAACAAAATGGTCATTATTATGATGCACAACCAATTTATGCCCTTCAATGAGTTTAGTGTAATCCACCATGATGTTATTATCACACTCAATTTAGCACTAAAGTTATTACAAACCAGTTCCAAACTGAACTTTGTGTTTTTGCAGCAGCCACACAGACAGCAACTGTTGGTCCGTATTGGCAGAACGTTTGCACGTGTGATAATTGGATTCTAGTGGACAACACTGTGTTTTTACCCAGTTCATCTCCTCTTTGATGTAAAAACAATAGTTTCATATTTAGCTATTGTGACAGATAACAAGAGACACAGATGAATGATCTTGCTGTGTTCTAGGTGATGATGGCGGATCTAGGTGATGATGGCGGATCAATGAACAAACATCTTGTAGTATGAATAGCTGATAACAAGATATACATGAAACTTGATATCGTCTAGATGATAATCTTGTTTCAATCTTCTTTTTTTTTTACGGTTTTGGACTCATCTTCGTAATTGTATAGGCACCGCTCACTGATTGTCATTTTCACATGACACTGTTCCCCAAAACGGATGTGATACTTCAGACAAAGTTGGTCACATTGGTGGTGTAGCAGCTTCACCACCAATGTGACCAACGTGTTATTAGTAATGCGACTTCATTTCACAACACAAAACGTTCCGTTAAAACCGTTCCGCCAAACAAAATCAGGTTAACCTGTTAATCTGCTGTCCGTGTCTGAGTCTGAGGGGCTTTGCACACAATCAATATGATAAGTCCTCAAACCTTCCACACACTAAACACACAGTCCACACCATCAGCCACAAACACTCCAATATGATGCGGGTGCATTTTCATTACCACCGGGGCACGTGATCCGGACGGACGCACGGCTTATATTTAGTAAATTCTGTGAGGAATGTTTGACACTCGGACGCGTTAGGAAACCTCTGATTTTCGTCACGTTAGCAACAAAGAGCAGAGAAACGTTACACTCACTAGACTCGCCCGTGATTCATGATTGCTTACATTAGCTGATTAGGTTTATGTTATAGGTGAACAACAGACTCTAGGCAGATGGCTGACCTCTATATTAGTCTTTACCTTGCTTTAATAAGTTAATACAGACTGGGGACTTGTCCTTCCAATGTGTGGCGCTGAACCGATCCAGCAGGGAATCAACCGGACCACTTCAGGTTAATCTCACTACACGGCTTGAAAAGCCCATGAAGGATTTAAAAGCCCATGTCGCTGATTTTTAGCCCACAATGTCACACTTACTGCTGTGCCTGTGCCATTTAAAAGTCACAAACAAAGTGTAATAGAGAAGGTTCCTTCTGTAACGAGAGCTGCATGTCCATCTTGATGAGACCTGCTTACAGATTTATCGGATAAGAAGACACTTCTTTTTTTTGGGAAACGCAGGAAGCCGACATAGCTTTTGTCCAAACGTGTGGCTCACGTCGTGTTTGTGTTTTCCACAACATGCAGGATTGATGTGGGAACGTCAGTAACAGCCGTTCGAGAACATTTTGTTCTATGAACAGCAAGATGAAATTATAGGTGCACTGACATTTACATGTGCAGATTCAAATGATTCATACAGTGATTCAGCCAATCAGGACACGGTCGCCAAACACCAGCGCTTCTTTTTATAGACCGTTATGTGAAATTGCCTGAATTGAAAGGGTACTCCAGCAGTTAAGTATTGCACTTTCATAAAGTTGGGGAGTCGGACAGATTTTAATGAGTAGAAGTCGTGATGTCCTGATTTCACATGAAAAAAAACTGGATCCTTCACATCCTATTATGCAATTAGTGTCTTTAAATAGAGCCTCCCTGCCTGGTAAACACTCAATGTCTTTGTTGTTGTTATTTTTTCAGACTTGACAAATAACACACTATGAAACTATTTTCATGGGCATTTTTCATATATCTTTATCTATCTTTGTAATACGCCGTAATAGTGCTATTATTAAGTGCATACACTATTACATATTGTATACAATGCATACAATATTACAATATTACAATATTACATATTGTATACAATGCATACAATATTACAATATTACATATTGTATGGACTTACAAACAAAATAGAGTTATGATATATATCCTTAATTCTAATTGACAAAAGCTTTGTCCTCAAACAGGCTTTATATGGCTTAAAAGGGCTCCAAGCCAGATGCTTACACTGCCTGTCGTGACACTAAAGTACAATTTACACCAGAATTGATGCATCAGTGGCGCGTGTCAACCCTATGGAAGCATCCATCTGTCCAATCCCCACCAACTCCACACGGCCATGGTCGTCACTGTACACAGACCCATGCATCTATTCAGCACCTTGGCGAGCGCGACCTCAAAGGACAGCAGACCGCCAAACTATCTTCACCATGCACGAACATCGCCAATAACAATCAGTGTATTCAATGGAGAAAACAAAATAAAAAAAGTGTTTTTAAGGAAGGTTATGTTAGAAATATGCAGATGTCATCTCATTCATCTGTCGCAAATCAAGGATTTTTTTTAAACGAACATAGAGAAACTGCCTCATCAAACTATGTTTCACAAATTTGACAGGATATTGGAGGAAACCGGTGGATGTTTGAATGGCCGGTGCAGCAAACAGGACATCAGATGGCAAAAGGGGGGGTAGTGGGGTCACACTTTCATTGTATTCAGTTTGGGTGGCTTCCAAAGAGGTAACCTGAATCAGAGGTCCTTCCAGGAGAGACGACCCGGGGAACCCCCTTGTGTATATTTCCTGAGAAAATTGGATTAGAAAGAATTTATAGACTTGTATTAAAGATATTTGCAGATTCGACAATAGATTTGTGAGATAAGAAAATGATCTATATAAACTATTATCGATTTTAAAATGCAAATATTATTCGTTGAAGCATTGAATCATAAAAAAAACCCAATATATTCTTTACATCGTGATAATTAAATGAACGAATCCCCCCCCCCCCCTGGCAAAAATCACTCAGGCTATTGGTTTCATTTTGGTGGAAGTTTGACAAAGCAATCCTAACTCAAGGTCCACTCATTACCTTTTTTCCAGAGCTTTCAATCATGGTCACCATCAGTGGATGCAGCTTGCCAAGTTGTCACAGAGATGAATTAGCTGTCAAGGGAGCTCAGTTGTTATGATTTTACCCAGAGCACTTTCAGGAGTTTTCACAAGCACCAACGCGCATACTTGAACTTAGAAACAGTAGGTTGGCAAATCCATCACAATTTAAAGTTCAAATTTTACTTAGTTTCAAGAATATGGAGGACTGTGAGGTGGCTTATTGTCCCCTGTTTTCTCTCAGTGTAGCTGACCCCAGCCGGACAATGGTGAAGCGTACTGATGTTTCAGAAATCTTTTATTTTTGAACACAAATGTTCCTTTTCCATAAAGATCCAGAAATCACCGTAAGAGCTATGGAACAAATACAACAGAAATGAGCTCTTACCAATGCACAAATTAATTAAAATAAAGTCACTAAACATGTAATTAAAGCCTAAATAAACACAAAGTACCTTGTTCCCGTTCCAGCTAGGAGCTTAGCAGTCCGTAAAGTGGATTGAAGAATAAACAAACATGAACTCCTTCTCCTTCAGTAAACGTAAAACTAACGGACTTTTTGCAATGTCAAGTTGCGACAGGTACATCTATTTCCGGTCTCACCGGAGGAACTTCAAAATAAAAGGACAAAAAAAAAACATGCAAAGGCACTTACAAATAAATTCGTGCAGGAACTAGTCAACATATTAATGGAACATTTTCAGAGTCATTTACACTCCCACCAATCATGAGTAAATAATGTAACTGTATAGAATTTACATTAAGCACAAATGATTTTTAACTGAATATGACCTTTCATAAGTAAGAAAGTGACGAGCCTTTATAAACCGAGTTCACAAGCCGTTTTGAAAAAGTATTGTGAACCATAGGGGAGTGAGTAAGTTTAATCAGACTCCAGCAGCAAGACCAACTTTTGGACTGGTCGTTTGACCTCAGACATCTTGTGGAGACGCTCTCCCTTTTTTCCAAGCTTCTTGTCGCCGAGGCGAACCTTAACTCTCCTCACTAGTCCGTCTTTGTCAGTTGTGGTTACTGAAACCCTGCCCAATCTCCATTCATGCCTGTGCACGTCTTCTTCTTTCATCATTACAATATCTCCAACTTGCAGATTTCTCCTTGGTGTATGCCAACGCTGTCTGAGAGCAATGTTAGCGAGGTATTCCTTTCGCCATCGACTCCAGAACTGTTCCGCCAGGTACTGAACATGACGCCACCTCTTCTTGCCATACACGTCTTCTCTGACAAACTCACCTGGAGGAGGCAAGGCCTTGACAGATTTCAGAGTGAGAAGATGATTAGGGGTGAGCGGCTCGAGGCTATGAGGATCACTGAGGTTATTAACGGTCAGTGGTCGACTGTTGACAATTGCCATAGCTTCATAGAGAAAAGACCGCAGGGAAGCATCATTTAGCCTACCAGAGGAAAGCGCAAGTGTGGACCTTAGAATGCCTCTCACTGTCCTAATCTGCCTCTCCCAAACCCCTCCAACATGGCTTGAATAGGGTGCATTCATACAGAAGTCACATTGTTTCTCTGCAAGATATGCAGCCAGCCGGTCTGCATTTACTTCCTTTAAGGCTTCTTTGAGTTCATTTTTGGCTCCGACAAAGTTACTTCCTTGGTCAGATTTGATCTGACGAACAGCACCACGAATAGCAATAAAGCATCGAAGGCCATTGATAAAGGCATCGGTGGACAAGTCATCAAGCATCTCCATATGAATGGCACGGGAGCTAAGACAAGTGAAAAGGAGACCATATCTCTTGTTCTCTTTTCTTCCTTGTCTCGTGAGGAATGGGCCGAAGCAATCCATTCCACAGAAAGTAAAGGGGGCTGATGGTTCTACACGTTCAGGGGGTAGATCTGCCATCCTTTGCTCTTCCGTTGGTTTCCGGAGCCGTCTACAGATGATGCATTGACGAATGTAGGAAGCTACTGCTCGGTTGATGCCTGGAATCCAGTAGCCGTGGGACCTGATATCGTTAATAGTGAGACCTCTGCCTTGATGTTTCATCCTTTCGTGGTGATGAGCAATAACCATCTTTGTGATGTGATGATCCTTGGGGATGATTGCAGGGTGCTTGATGAAGTTGGGAAGAGAAGAGTTGCAAAGCCTTCCTCCCACCCTGAGGACGCCATCTTTGTCGAGAAACGTATCAAGTGAGTGTAATGGATTGTGAGATGGTATGGGAATCCCTTTGCGCAGCAGTTTAAACTCCTCTTGATACACATCCTTCTGCAGTTCCTTGATTATGCAATGTCCTGCATCTTCTCGTTCTGCTACATTGGTAAGACTGTTTGAGTGGTTTCGCCTAATGCACCTTAGTATGCGTGCCACAGCTCGAGTAGCAAGTGACCAAGATGAGAGCTTAGACAGGCGATCAACAAGGCTTACTTGGTCTGTGGTTCTTGTGCTTAGTGCTAGAGCATTTCTGACCTCTGGATCTCCGATCGTTAACTCTGGAATTTCGTCTGCTGGCAACTTTATTTCCTTGTTCCATAGGAACTTGGGTCCAGTGAGCCATGTGGACGACAGAAGCTCACTGGGAGTCAAGCACCTGGAAGCGTGGTCCGCAGGGTTCTCATTGGTTGGAACGTATCTCCATTGCTGAGGGGACGAGCTAAGGTGAATCTTCTGAATACGATTAGCTACAAAGGTGTGGAATCGTCTTGCTTCATTTTTTATGTATCCTAGAACCACCTTTGAGTCGGTCCAGAAGAATTCCTCAGTGTCAGCATATCCCAGTTCTTCCTTGAGCATTTTGCTTATCTTCACAGAAATAACTGCAGCTGTTAATTCCAGTCTTGGGACAGTTGTGACCTTTGATGGTGAGACACGAGATTTTCCTACAACTAAGGCACAATGAACATCTCTATTTTCGTTCTGAAATCTCAGGTATGAGCACTGACCATAACCCTTTAAGCTAGCGTCCGAGAAATGATGTAACTCTGTCTTCGTGGCCTTTCCAAATCCAGCTGGTGAGTAAGAGCGGGATATGGTGACATTATCTAGTTGAGCTAGATCTCTTCTCCACTGTTCCCATTTCGGGCGGAGCTCATCTGGGAGAAGATCGTCCCAACCTGTGCCTCTCCTACACATCTCCTGAAGAATGCTTTTTGCTTTGAGCAGGACTGGTGCCACAAAGCCAAGAGGATCATACAGGGAGGCCACTGTTGACAGAATGCCGCGGCGCGTTGCAGGCTGATCCTTGACGCTGACATTAAGTTGAAAGTGGTCGGCTTTCACATCCCATTTAATCCCGAGGGCTCTGTCAACTGGTAGTTCATCGAACGCAAGATCCATATTTTCTACATTGGTTGCTCGTTCAGAGGGTGGTATGCTCTCCAGGACATCTCTGTCGTTTGACACAAACTTGTGTAGTCGTAGACCACCCATAGCACAGAGTTCACAAGCTTCTTTAGCAAGCAGAATAGCATCTTCAGTGCTTTCGACACTTGTGAGCCCATCGTCAACATAGAAATCCCTCATGACAAACCGTGAGCCTTGAGGGTAGAGGTCTGCATTCTCCTTAGCTAGATGCTTCAATCCATAGTTTGCGCATCCGGGGGAGGAGGCAGCACCAAACAGATGCACCTTCATCCGGAACTCGCTGGGTGGTGAGTTCAAGACTCCTTGCTTCCACCAGAGAAAGCGCAGATAGTTGCGATCGACCTCCTTCACATGAAATTGATGGAACATTTTTTCAATGTCACACATAAGTGCAACAGGGTGCCGTCGAAAGCGGAGGAGAACTCCACTCAAGTTGTTCAACATGTCTGGCCCAGGGAGGAGGTGGTAGTTCAAGCTGGTTCCTTTGTATCTAGCAGAGCAATCGAACACTACGCGAAGTTTATCGGGCTTTCTGGCATGATAAACACCGTGATGGGGAATGTACCATCTCTCACCTTCACTCCCACCATCTACGATCTGCTCTGCATCTCCTTTTTTGATGACATCTTCCATGAACTTGACATAATGCTCCTTATACCTTTCATCCCGTTGCAATTTTCTTTTCAAGTGGTTGAGGCGTATCATGACTGAAGCTTTGTTGTCAGGTAAGATGGGTCTACTTTTGAAGGGCAGAGGCATTTCATAGTGGCCATGTATATTTTTCCGTATGCTCTCATCTAACCTTTTGAGGAAGGTGATGTCGTCTTGTGATACTCTTTTGCTGTCTTCACTGCCATCATTGAAGTCAGATTCTAGTATGCGAATAGCATCTGCAGGCGTTACTAAAGGTAGCTCTTTAGTGGTGATTCTGTGACACAGGTGACTTGTGGTCAGCGAGTCATAGCTTTGTGAGAAGCGTCCCACAATAGACCATCCAAAATCTGTCCGTACAGCATAAGGTTCCTCATCTCCTCCTAGGATGACTTGTCTTGGTGCCATTGCTCTGGAACAATTGTAGCCTATCAGAAGTCCTACTTCACAGTCTTTCAGTGGTTGAATTTCGTCAGCTATTTCTCTGAGGTGACTCCATTGTTTAGCCTTCTCACAAGTGGGAATGTGAGCACGGTTTACAGGTATGCAGTCCTTCGTGTAGGTAACTGGAAGATCAACATGAATGGATGAGCTGTATCCTCTTACACGAAGGCCGGAAACACCCTCACTTGGGACAACCGTGTTTTTTCCAGTCATAGTGGTCAACTTTAACTTCACTGGATACTTTTCAGCAACTAGACCGTCACTCACTTCCTGGTCGATGAATGTAGTATCGCTTTGAGTGTCGAGTAGAGCGTAGACAAGCTTCTCAATGGTTGGGTTGTGTTTAGATGACACCCACACAGGCATTACCATTGATGTGTAGGATGAATCTTCGCCTGCTACACTGAGTGACATTCCAGTGGCACCTTGGTATGTCCCTGTTTCTAATGTGGTTATTTCCTTCCCGTAGTTGTAGTCATGGAGAACTGTAGGATGTTTTCCTTTGCAATTGTCACAAAAGTGACGGTGACGACAGTCTTTTGCACTGTGGCCATATTTCAAGCATCCGTAGCAAAGTTTCTTCTCCTTTACGTAGTTACGTCGCTCTACCAACAACATCTCCGTGAACTTTGGACATGCATGAAGTTGATGTCTATTATCTTGACAGAGAATACAGGACATATTAATAGTTCTCTGATCCAAGCCTTGGCTTGTGTTGTCTGTAACTGCGTGAGTAGTGAAAACACTGGCTTTATCTCTTTTAGTATCTCTGAGATTTCCTTTTTCAGTGTCAGAGTCTAATGAATGAAGAGCATAGAAGGATGTAATTGGATTGCAGGCAATCTCGGCTTCAGTTGACACAAAGATTGCAAAATCCTTGAAACTTGGGAATTCTTGTTTCTGGTTTAGACTATGCGTGACTTGTCGGTTCCAGCTTGAAGCCGCCCAGTCTGGTAGTTTATGGATGAGCTTCTGGTTTTCCTCACAGTCGTTTAATATGTCGAGACCCTTGACATGAGGCATGGCATCTTGACAGGCACTCAGAAAATCTGAGAAGCTTCTGAGTCCTTGAGCATCCTTACTTTGAATCTTTGGCCAATTGGTGAGCTTCTCTCTGAATGCTCTCTGAATAGTGAATGGCTGGCCAAAACGACGATTTAGCTTGTTCCAGGCATCCTGATAGGCTTCATCATCGCTTCGGAAGAAAGTGCCATCTAGCACCTGACGAGCTGGACCACCGACGTATTTCTTCAGATAGTAGAGTTTTTCAGCTGGAGTGATTGCCCTTCGGTCGATGAGTGAAGTGAATGCTGCTTTCCATTCAATGAACTGTATTGCATCACCGCTGAAGATGGATGGCTCTGGAAGCGGGAGCCTATTCAAGGCTATGCTGTCTTGAAAGACCTGAGCGAGAGAGGAAATGTCTGATTGAAAGGGTGTTGCAGCATGTGATAAAGGGATTGTGGTCACAGGCTCATTCCTTGCGTCCTTATTCCTTTCGTTGTTAATGCAGCCAGTGACTTCACGTTCCGTCTCCTTATCGTACACCTTAAGTTTAGCTTGTGCTGCCCGCACTTCCTTCTCTGCCTGCAGTCGCTCCAACTCACGCCTTTGTGCCTCTAGAGCTTTCCGTTGCTGTTCCTCTAATTCTCGGATCACTTCCCTTTGTCTTTCTTCTGCTAACATCATCTCATAATTTGCTTCCTTCACTGCAAGCTCAGCAGCTGCATCTGCACGCTTAACTGCTATGGAGGAAGTCACGGATTGGTGTTCAGATGGGGTGTTACTTATAAAGGAAGCAGCGGATCCGTAGACAGACTTTGCACATTCACGGTGGAGCAGTTCATGAAGGCGTCTTCTTTCCTGGTCCTCTATAAACTCACCGTCTTCGTCTATTGTTCTACTATAGGCAATAGTGACAATTTCCGTGGTAACAGATTCACAAGTATCAACTCGTCTTCTCACATCAGTAGGAGGTGTGGCAAGATCTCGAATCTCATAATACATGTTCATGATGTCATCCTTACATTTCTTCAGCTCTTCAATGAGAGGCCAAAGCTCACTCTCTGGCATGTACGTTTTCATCTGATCTCTTGCTTTGCGTACATTGAGCTTCCATCTCTCATACATGAAGAGCAGCCTTTTTTCCTTTTTCTTGGCTTCTTCACCTTGTAAAGAACGCATCTTCTCTGTAGGGTTCCGTGCGCGTTCAGAGCGCCGGAGAACTTCAGGTTGGTCGTAATTTTCTCGCAGATTATCTTGAAAGTCGATCAAACTTCTCTGTTCTCTTGCTTCAATTAAGTCCTTAAGACAGGGTCTCTCAGATACATCTGTCAGTGAGTGAAGCTCACTCTGCAAATCTTGAACTGTGTTTTGGGAACTAACCATCTGCTCCTCAGCCTCCGTGAAGCTACCGGACTCTGACATCATAAACTATATTTCTTAAATTATTTAGTCAATGGAAACCTTTTAGCAGTTATCAAACCTTTGCAAGAAGCAGCATACACATATATCAACAATAGAAAGCAACACAGTTGTGTTTATATACAGACACAGGCCGCGTTAACACAAGTCAGTGACTTGAAATTCTAAATAGAAAATGTCCGTAAATGTCCTTTGAATGCCAAAAGCAGTTTCTTCCCTTTGCTGTAGATGAGCAGGTCAGTATGAAAGAGTCTAAAGGGAGTTAATTAATGTGAAGCTCACCTTATTTCCACCACTGTATGGTGATAAATAAAGGGGGGGGGAGCAGTTGATGTGACCGTACTTGACCATCGCACCGAGTCCATGAGACCACTACCAGAATTGCTGAGTTGGATTACGTGCCGACACGCTGGGACATGTAGCGTAGCATAGCAGCAGCAGCCGTGGTGAGGACCCTCCGTCACAGCCCGTAATGGCGGCAGCAAGTCGTCAGGTCGGTGAGGGTAAAGCTCTTACTGTAGCTGACCCCAGCCGGACAATGGTGAAGCGTACTGATGTTTCAGAAATCTTTTATTTTTGAACACAAATGTTCCTTTTCCATAAAGATCCAGAAATCACCGTAAGAGCTATGGAACAAATACAACAGAAATGAGCTCTTACCAATGCACAAATTAATTAAAATAAAGTCACTAAACATGTAATTAAAGCCTAAATAAACACAAAGTACCTTGTTCCCGTTCCAGCTAGGAGCTTAGCAGTCCGTAAAGTGGATTGAAGAATAAACAAACATGAACTCCTTCTCCTTCAGTAAACGTAAAACTAACGGACTTTTTGCAATGTCAAGTTGCGACAGGTACATCTATTTCCGGTCTCACCGGAGGAACTTCAAAATAAAAGGACAAAAAAAAACATGCAAAGGCACTTACAAATAAATTCGTGCAGGAACTAGTCAACATATTAATGGAACATTTTCAGAGTCATTTACACTCAGCTCTATACACTTGTGTATCACTGCCCCTCACTCTCACTAGGCTTTAGTGAATAAGCCCTTGACTAGACATTACTAGAATTGTTCTTTAACAAGATCAGTTGAATTTAAAGTTTTTATTTAGCCTGCATCTCTTGGATTAACAAGATACTCAAAAAGGATTGGACCGGCAATCCTTTTTCAAAACGAGGGGATTGTGTAATTTAAGTGACTTTGAATTTCATTAATAAACCCCCATGAAGTCACACATTATTTAGCAAAATTCAAAACCTTCCTCCCTGTCATGAACTCAGTGGCTTTACACACTTTCGAGAGGTCGACGTCATGCACGCTGCCTGCACGGCCTGCTGTACTGTCCTGCCGCCCCGTGGTCTGCTCCGGCAGCAACAGTTTACGGCACTTCTTCACAACAGCGCCCCTGCTTTTTTTTTTTTTTTTTTTTTAAAGCAGTTTCACACGTTCGTCCCTCGGCGGCACCCGTACATCCCCAGTAAAGTCGGACGTGTATCTAACTGGTTCCTCAACGTCAAACAGGAAGTCACCGACCAAACAGCTGCGACCTGAATGAATCCTCTGTGCTGTCGCTTGATCGCAACCTGTTGTTTTGAGACGATTTACTGATGAATTTAAAAGATGGCTTCCGACTTAACGTTATACTTAGACAACCATCAACAGTACCCCGTGATGGACGACGAGACGGGCTCCATGTCCATCGACCACGGAGGAGAGTGGGGTAAGCGATGGTTATAACTGCACTTCCCAGACAGATGAAGCTAATGTTTAGCGAGCCACTGGTAGAGGACCTAGACATCATTAATGTACCTTTTTAAAAAAAATTATTTGACATGGTTGCCGTTTCAAAAACGTCCCTGACACGCCTGCGTGTGTTTGCGTAGCTTACGTGTACTTACACACGCTTCCTGTCGGAGCTTGTGCAGTTAGCCTCAGCTAGCTCATGTGACGCAACATGCCGAGCGAGAGTGTAAATAATAAATAAATAATAATATGGCTGAAGACATGAGAGGGTTTTTCTGCACTTGCTTTGGAATATTCCTTTGGAGTGTCTTTTCCCCCCCCACTTTTTAATGCTTCTATTTCAAATGGCTTTTGATTAAAAAAAACTAAGTAATTAGATATACTTTTAACAGTTTATTATATTAAACATGTATTATGTACAAACTGCCTACATTTGCACAACTGTCTAGTTATAAATAAACAACACGTTTACAGTAGCTTTTCTTATTTACCAGTTTTTGTATTTTTATTTTTCCCGTAGGCAGGATTTGAGTCCCACTTAAACTGCTCAATGGACTGAAAGCAAGTTTGACTTGATGTTGTGCTTTGTCTGCTTGTCGTTGCACAGACATTAGCCTGTTTGATGAGCTGGACGACCTGGGGGATGCGGATGAGCTGTTTCAGGCCCTGCTGCACGCTGGCTGTGTGAGTGACTTCCTCTCAGTATGCAAATGTTTCATATCATCTGAAACTGGAAGGAAAGTGCTTGTTAACAGTGGGTGCAGGGCCAGAGATGCAGGTGTATCATTACACATACACGTACACGTACACACACACGTACACGTACACGCACACGCACACACACACACTGTGTAGGTTTTCGGCATAATCTAGGCAGTAACCCGGGTTATTACAGGAGTTTTATTGACCTGCTGCTTTCTGAAATGCATGGCTCAGAAAACAATAATTAAGTGATCATATGCCCCTTGCTTATGATGTTTGGTTTCTCAGGCCAGCGAGGTTCCAACCATTGACTTTGATATCGACATACCGTTGTGGTATGACGTGGACACCAACAGCACCTGCACAGGTACATCAACACACGTTGACACATTTCAGCATGAAATAAGGCGAATGTGAACTGGACAAAAATGTGTCCCATATCCATCTGTTTGATATTTATATGATGTAACCCATGTAATGTACTGTTGCACAGTGATGTGTTGAGGCAATTGGATATAATATTCACTGTTTTTGTTGGAAGTTTCAAGTGTAATGTACCATTGATGAAGAAAATAGCTTTTTACCGAAGATTATTATATACATTTTATTTTCTGAAGTCGCCTACCTCCTAAGTATCTTTGCAATATTTCTTGAAAAATGTGGGAAATTATCACCAAATACCACTGATTACCTAAGTGTGTTCATATAATGTCTTCATAGGTGCTTTATGTTTAATTTGCAGAGACAGCAGGTGTATTTATGGGACACTGATTGCTGCTAAATGAATAAAGCATACAGACAGTTAGTGTTGCGTTTGTGTGTGTGTGATTGCACAGGGAAAAGCAAATCGCATCTGTCTGTGCTGATGAGCCGACGTGCATGACACATCTTTCTGACGCCTTTGCCCTTGTGTATCCAGATGGTGAGGTGAGCGTGGACTCTCTGTCACCTGCCCACACTCTGAGCTCTGTCCCCTCTCCTGGCTCTGTGGAAGTCCCGTCCCCATACTACTTCCAAGTAAGTCCCTGTCTCCAACTCTTTGTCCTTCTCAGTGTTCGGCAGTTGACTTGTATTTCCAATGCAAATCTTTTTCACTGTTGTTACTGGTTGCGAGTATTTACATACGGGCCCCCCTCTTGGTGCGCGGTTGGAGCAGGTAAAAGCTTCATCCAGATGGCGTCCAAACATTAACAGCTGCTCTTTTACTTTTGGATACACTACACATACACACTTGAGACACTTTATTAACAAAAGCCTTAAACACCTTGTCAAAGTAATCATTTGCCGCCTGCCTGAGCTGTGCTCCTCCCCTCGTTAAAGAGAAGGTGCTGACAACTTCAGCTACATTAACATAATTTAGCAGGCAGATGTTTTCACAGTGTGTCAAGACAAGGACAAGGGTTACATCTTCGTCCAGCCCCGACAGTCTGCACACGTTTGTCTGCTGACTGAATCCCCCCCTGACCAAATCCAAGGACATGTTTTTTGTCCACTCGTCTTTGAATATTGACAAGGACACTTGATTCGTATGTCATCTGATGTGACAACAATCGTGTCCCTACTATCTACTGAAGTTTGCTGATGACTGTATGCAGGCGAGCATCGTGAATATGGCTGCTCTGACGTGATGCCCGCTTGAATGCCAATAACAGGCAATCTGTACACAGCTCAGAGCTGTACATTTTTAAGTGTTGAGCAGCAGAAATCAACATAATGAAGCCTTTTGTCGGAGTTGCCTGTACTTCAGATTCAGGTTTTAGTCGTCACTGAACTACTGCTTTTGTTTTACTGCTGACGTCTAGAAAACAGAGGTTCCGTATCTGATAGACCCAAGTCTTCTCTGCTTCCCCATCCAGGACGAAGCCATGTCTCCGCAATCGCAGCCCTCTCCTGTTTCAGTCTGCTCAGAGTCCAGCGGCCTTTCTGCGATCTCTCCCCCGGCTAAGAAAGCTCCAAAGAGGAACAACCCGAACGCCCAAGGTGAGGCAGCCTCTCCCACCGCATATCTGCTCGTTCAGCTGTCATCTATATTCGTACGCTTTTGTCCAAAGACATTGGGAGGTTTTGCGCCACACTCTGGGTTTCCAAGAATTCTGGGATGTGATTTAACAAAACGGAAAGATAGAAGTGGTCTCATTTAGAAAAGACTTTGAATGATTTGGAGAAAAAAAAGAAGAAAAAAAATGTCATCACCGTTCCTTGCAATGACGTGCATTCTGTTTTCTTATCTCACTCCCTGCCGACCCCCATCACACATAACAACAGCCAGACAAGCTCATCCAA
Source organism: Cyclopterus lumpus (assembly GCF_009769545.1). Classification (NCBI taxonomy): domain Eukaryota; kingdom Metazoa; phylum Chordata; class Actinopteri; order Perciformes; family Cyclopteridae; genus Cyclopterus; species Cyclopterus lumpus. The sequence goes on along the minus strand of NC_046969.1, from coordinate 21,105,771 downwards.
TCAAGAGGCCGATTCCGATTGGCCCGAAGATTTCCATCCAACCGAAACCGCTGATTACAGCTGTGCCTCTGGCAGCTCCCCTGCAGGCCAAGACGATCATCATCCAGCCCCTGCAGACCGCTGTGCTGCCTCTGGTCAAACAAATCCCAATCAACATCCAACCAGCGCCCCCTCCAGGTGAGAGCTCACACTGCAGCACGTTGAGACGCATCGCATCACCTCAAACTGTATTGCATCAGACCAGCGCACTGGATTTATTTGTGAGTAGTGCGATGTTCCTTACTTTAGAGTTTATTTAGTATTTTTATTCATTTAGAGATGAGATGGTATTTCCGTAGTACAGTTTATCATTTCTGATGAGTTTTGGCTTGGACAATATTTGAATAGTTGTGTCTTGTCCAGCAGGTGGTGGTATAACCTTTTAGTTTATGCTCATATTTAGTCCTCACTGTCCCAGTTCACTCTGCTTGATGGTCAAATAATTCTAACTAAATCTGACCTTTAAGTTGTTTGATTCCTCCTTTTTACCCAAATTTGGTTCCATGTGAGGGGAAAATCCCAATTCTGGGAATCCGCCTTCAGAAATAGACAATTGGGAAAGTTTTTGTTTTATGACCCACATGTGAACCAAAGACTGTTTATGAGCTGCTGTTTGTTTCATGCATTAAAATCCTTATTATTTTTGTTTCATGGTTACCATTCTGGTTGCATCCACAGCACAGTAGGCCAATGTAAATACTTGTGTCATTGTCTGGGACCCAAGTGGGTGGAGTATCTGACCCCTCTCGACTTTGAATTTGAACTTGGCTCTCCGGCGGCTTCGTCATGGTTTAGGATCTCCACCGCTGAGGAGTGAGCCCTGGGCGTCAGGCAGATGGAAGAAAGAAATCAGAGATATTTATACTGATGAGTTCACACAGGCTGACAGGTGTTCCCGAGGCTTTTCATTTCTTTTCCCTTTCATCCTCGTGAATTCTTCTTTCAGATGGGGAGCTCGGGCACAAGACACAGCGTTGGCACCACACACATTAATTAAGAACACAATGAGCACTGGCAGGTTGTTTACTGTTAGAGGTGCTGGGTCAGAATGGTTCCTGGCACAGGCTTACTGGGAGGGGTGGGCCTCTCTCCGGGAGGCTCCTACATTAACAGGACCTTTTTTTTTATAAACATGCTGTTTGTTTTGTTGAGGTTTATACTAATACAGTATGACTGTGGGCCAACATGCAGGTTTTTATGTGTGTTTATGCACATACAACACCCCTCAGTTTGGAATGTGAAAGGTTAAGACCACAGGTCGAGGTGGTAAACATCTTTTCCATCTGTACTTTAAACACAGACTGCCGTTGAAGACGAGGGGTTAATGTAGGTCACCAGCGGCGAGGGGGGTTTAAGAGTCCGGACTATACCATCTGCAGCAGGAGGTGATTTTCAACAGCAGACGGATCAGCTTGAATAGAGATTGTATAGAATATCAGGTTGAATGTCAAAGACGAGACAAATGTGGGATAAGAACATAAACACAAACATGGGAACAAACTGACAATCACAGACGGCGTTTAGCAATGGTAATCATACAGTCAAAATGATGATTATAGTATCGCTGAGACCCGTAATTTTAAAATGTCCATGTGTTGTGTACTCTTTTGTCAGGACGTCCCATCGTGCTGTCTCAGCCCAGCCAGGTGCTTCACATCCAGGCACCACAGGCTGTCACCGCCAACGTGGTCGCCATGCCGATGTTCACCCAGGACAGGCCCGTGCCAGTCGCTGCTCCTCCAGCGGTCTCTGTCACGCTGCGAGCCCCCTCCTCGGATGACGATGTGAGTCCCGTCCACGCTCTTTATGACTCGAGGAGTCCTACTTGTTACATTGTTGAGTTATTTACACAGAGCGGTGCAGATGAGACGGAGTCCAGATTAGTGCTGCTGCCCACTTCCAAAGGGTTAAAGAATTTAACAGTGCTTTGCCACATTTTCGTCTTAAAAAACTACAATTTGCCCCCATCCCCCGATCTATTATTTGTGTCATAGTCCAGTGCTCACGTAGGTGCTGTCATTTACACATAACTGTAAACATGTTATTTGATTAGGGATTAGGGGCTCAGTTTGCCTCCAGTGGTTACACCCGACTGAGCCGAGTAACACAAGACGGGAGATTTGTTCACTTAGAAATCAAGTCAGTAAATACAGGTGCTCATTGTCAACCATTTAGTTTAACTTTTTACTCTAATCTGGAGGGATTTATGCTCTCAAGCTCTTCTGGAGGTCGCCGTTTTTTTTAAATTTGCTTCCTAACCAACAACGTGTCCATGCAACTTATACGACGAATCCTCTTCATGGGACTTAATAGTAGCGTGAAGTGTTTGTGTGCATGGGCGTGGGCGGACTTGCCTGCGCGTAGCAGCACTGGCGTGCTTCCACTCGCCCGCCACGCCCCCAAGTTGTTGTGGTTACCGTGTTCACTCTGGAACCTGTCCAACATCTTTAGTGTTTTTCATTTAACAAACTATTAACTTTAATGTCGGCGTGAACTGTTTTTAAAGGAAAACGTTAAGCCACGAGCCTCCGGGGGCTTTTATGGAGCCACAAACAATTCACAGATAATCGCCATTGACTTCAGGGTTTTGTTTGTACGTGGGGTGGAAAGACGAACGTTATGCATTCGTAGTTCATTCAGCGGGAATGGTGTCGGAGAGGGATATTGGGCTACTCCCCATGTCGATGACGGAGGGTGGGATCTTTCCGTGTGTTTCATTGAGGGGTGATGTCAGGACAGCTGCAGTGCAGGAGACAAACATGCAAAGTGAACACAAAGCCTCCTGATCTTCATTATTTCTCCCCCTTTTCTCTTGGGTCTGTGTAATGCCAGCACGGAGCATTATGGAATCTTAAAAGGTCGGACCCAGATATTCAAAAGTTTTAAAAAAAGAACTTAATAGTGTGTTTTGTTTGTTGTACAAAGTTGTGGTCTCTCAATGTGCACGCTGGACTTTATTTTAGTTGAAAGCGTGTTAATCTTGGGGTGAGTTTGGAGGCCTCTGTTTCTGATTCTTTTCTCTTTGTTGCTTGAATAAACTGCAAATGCATCTTTCTGTGAGAGCGATGCCGTGACTTTCAGCACAGCGATTCCCGATGGCTCGCTGAGGTCTGACCTTTCACACGGTCGAGAAACATGTTTGTTTTTTTCTGTGAGAAAATCTTTCGTATTCAGCGGCTCCATTTCGCCACCTCGCTCAAAACTGACGTGGCAGTGAAGTTTTAAAAAAAATGTATCGTTGTTCACGAGGGTCGCTTTTTTATTTTTTGATTAAGAGAAACCATGTGCGTCACATATGTGAAATGTCTCCAACTGTAATCATTATCAGCTATCATCATCTCATAGGAATAATCATGTGTGGTTTCTGATGCATTACCCATGGACACGAAAAAAAATCGTTCTATTTAACCAGGCTGCTCAATTTATCTTGACGTGTGTGTTTAAGCATTTTTCTTCATCAGGCTTTTTTGTTTTTTAATGATTAACCTCAACTGAAATTTCGCAAGTGGTTATTGTTTTATGACGGGTAACTGTTGACCCCTGGCTGTAAAAATAGGAACTTGTCCAGTTATCATGGGGATAATCAAGTCTGGAGAAGCACTTTTCGTGCCAGACATTGAGAACAATAACGAGGAATTCCAAACCTTGGAGTCCAAAACGAGTGCGCCCCTCAGCCATTTTGTAAAGCATAGTCAAAGTTTACTAAAGGGGAGGGGCCAGACATTAATCGTGAGGGCGGGGAGAGAGAGCTGAGACCTCCATTTTATTCAACTCAAAAGTTTTTAAGATATCAGTGTACAATATATGCATATTGCAGAATTTGAGTGTCGTATAATTTTAAAGGGAGACTATATATGTGTTCCTGAAGCCTCTGAAGCCCTAAGTGACAATTAATTTGAAATAAAAGTATGAAATAGTGTAACAGTAGCACCAGTAGAGAGGAGTCATAACGTCACTTACAGCAGTATCTAAAGTTCAGTAACATTGGCCACCAAAAGCTACTGGTCATACCAGACCCAGTGAGGCTGGAGCAGCAAAACCCCCTTTAGTGTTAGTTTGTTTTGACTCGCCTTTATTTGATATGGACATCACAGTGGGATTATAATTATAACATAGTTATGCACAATAACTAGATGCACTGTTAAGTGTTTGTAGCGAAAGGCTAATTTACAACACTTGTCCACAGGAGGCTTTTAAAAAAAAAAAAGAAGCAAATACCTACATTTTGCTTTCTTATTTCATCTCTCTAAACATGCATACCGGTAGTCTCGCCGTAGATGGACTTGACTTTGTTTCCCGGGGCCCACCGAGAAGCTCTGGATCCGCGTCACGCGTGAATGTGAGCGCTCGTGCTCGGACCCGCTGCAGCTGCGTCCACTTTATAACCTCACTGTGGTTGTGTGAAATGCCTGTTAAAGAGGACATGCTCGCGCCAGGTGTTGCTACATGTTGTATCCACAGTTGTGTCCGTATCACTGTTCATGGCGTTCACAGCACTGCATTCTGGGCCGTGAGTGAGACAGAACCAGAACCAGTCATCAGTAGGGTGGTATGGCGTGCCGACACAGAAGAGGATGCTTTTTCCGTCAAAATGTGTCAGTGTGCCGTTTCCAACTCTGGAGTGCTCAGTTGAGTTCAAGAAAAATGGGAATGCCCCCCATTTTTCACCGTGATAAAATTCCAGAGGGTGCTACACCCTCCTGGGGGACAAACCAGGGTGTAGTTAAAACCATTAACTGTTTTGCCACATTATTTAGTTATCAGGTTCAGCTCCCTGTCCCTGGACTTTAAACGCATGCTTTTGTCGCCATATCTGTTTTTTTTTTGTTTTTTTTGTGCGCGCACACTGCTTTTTTCAACTGGAACAATGTGTGTTTAAAAATTAAAATGTTCCTCTGCACCTCCATGTTTAATCCACAGTAAGTTAAGTACCGTGCGGGTGTTTAAGTGGATAGTGGGATATAACAGTGACACAAAATAGCTCTTAGGAAGAACTTAACACCTCGGGTTGACAGTTCTGTCACCTGTGGAGCACATACCATAGTTATAGGTGTTTTTGACCGACCCTAAAATCCGGAACTTGTTAAACTAAGGCCCCCTCCCGCCCGGATAGGTTATTGGTTCTTCGCACACCTCCTCCCGGAGTAACCCTTCGGATGCTGAATGAAGAGAGTTGGCGGTTCGGCGCGCTGGGATCTGTTGGCTTGTCAACGCTTGTTTTCTCTCTCTCTCTTCACCTGCATCGAAGAGTTTCTGAGCAGGCATTGTCCCTTTCAGCAACACCACTTTGTAGATCTGCAACAGCGGCTGTATTAAAAGTGCTTTGCTCGTGGGCCCTGTGGCAGTTTCTTTTCGTCTGTCTTCTTTTTTTTTTTTTTGGTCCTTGGTGACTTTTCCCACAGCCGCTGTAGTTTGAACCAGTGCATTCTCACCCATTCCAGAGAGGTTAATTGAGAAATAAAAAATGTTTGCCGCCTGCCCCGCATTTTCCTCCTCAGCCTCATGCTGGTGGCGATGTGAAGTCCCCCCTTCTCTGCGCTCCCTGGTAACTGCTTACTCGCAGCGTTCCCAGGCTCGGGCTAGTGGCACGGCTCCCAGATTTGGGCTGGGAGACAGAGAGGAGTTTCTCAGGAGACAGAACACAAATACAGGGATCCAAATAACTTAATCACCAACAGGACTATTAGGCCTAGGAGGCGTACTCTGGGGAGGGTGCCTGTGTTTGGAGAAGGGCAGGAGAGGAGTAGCCGGGGCCTGGATGGTCAATGGAGGTGTTTGGGTAACACCGCAGCCATTGGTCGTGTACATTTGACAAAGCTATTTGGGTTAGATTTCAGTCACTTACCTCCACAGTGGAAGGAATACCATTGATTATTCTTAAATACTCGCACTTACTTATTTATTCATTCATTTATTTATTTAGGTATTTTCACGTTTTTTGTTAATGCTCACCTTTTGCAGAGGTTTAGGCAACCTTCATTTGTAATAAAGCCTTCAATAAACAAAAACAGACAAATACTGATTACTGTCTATTTAATTACAAATGGACTTCAGTGTGTAAGATGCTAATTAAGGCAACTAATACAGGTCTTTTTTACATCCAGACCTGCAACGTGTGTGTGTGTGTGTGTGTGTGTGTGTGTGTATATATATTGCCTCTGTGTTTGTGTCTCTCATGTGAACCCATTTCTCAAAGAGTGCCTCACTACCTAAACACATTTTTCTTCACCTATAGAACGGAGGCATTGCGGCCGACCTCTGGACCTTCTCGGAGGAGTTTGGTGTAAATATTTTCAAGCGGAAGCTTGATCGTGTGCACTTAAGGGCTCTTTTGGGTGATGGTAAAGACATGATTTGTAGCAGAAGTGTCGTTAACTTCAAGACGCAACTTGTATGATTATGTCACCGTGGTAAACTGGACCATCAGCCGAGATGCACACTCTGTGGGAATAACAGTCAACCTTTTATGTCGGCTTCCTCTAATCCTCTTCTTATTAGTTTCTCCCCATGTGTTCTATCTTTTTACTGGTGCTTTCTCTCTCGTGTCACGGTCGCCCTGTTCAAACTTCTCGTGCCTTCTCACACTTCTTTTATGGAGGTTCTGAGTGTTGTTCAATATACCACAAACGGCCTCCTCCTCAGTATTAATGAGTGGGTGGAAAACATTGACAGAGCAGATGTTGGAGCTCCACCATTGACTGTACTATTTCATTAATACATGTGTGTATTCCATATTTATGCATACACACTGGCAACAGCTATGGCCAGCTATGTTTTTGGGTGGTCCGTATGTCAGTTTGTTCGTAAATCTGCCGGTCTGTACGTACGTCCAATTCTCTTAAACGCAATTTTAAGAACGATCAGTAGAGCGAGGCAGTGATTTTAGTTTCCTACTTATCCCCCCTAGACATTTGTTTGGGGGGGGGGGTTCACTGAAAGCGACGGATCATATGAATAAAAAGTAATTTTCAACCAACTGCCCTTGAAATCATTGAAAAACATGCTCTGCTTTCCAATACCCATACTACCATATTTAGTATGCCAAAAGAAATGTTAGTAATTCTGAACACATAGTATATTAAAAATACCAGGATCCTGCATCCAGTCAAATTCTGATCTACAACCCAACATGCGGGCATTTCATCGTGTTGTCACAATAACCATCCCTCGTTCCTGTTAGGATAATGTGTGGTGTGGATAGATCCACAATGGGATGACTTGAGTAATAACATTTCAACGGTGTGTTGCTGTTTCTGTCTTGTTCGCTCATCTCGCTCCAGTCGAAGGTGGGCCAGAGGAAGCAGCGCATGATAAAGAACCGCGAGTCGGCATCCCTGTCTCGGAAGAAGAAGAAAGACTACTTGCTCACGCTGGAGGCTCGCCTGAATCTGGCGTTGTCCGAGAATGAATCGCTCAAGAGTGAAAATGGCAACCTCAAGAAGCAGCTGGAGGGCCTGCTGTGTGAGGTGAGCGGCTCGCAGCCACAGCTCTGCCAACACTTCCACACAGCCGGCACTTATAAAGAGGCCTGTGCTGAGAAACGGCCACCACAAGTTTTTTTTTTTTTTTTTTTTTCTTCCTGCAGAACACCGTGCTGAAGGTGACCGCCCCCAAGAGGAGAGCCGTGTGTCTCATGGTGGTGTTGATGTTCGTCATGCTCAACGTTGGACCAATGAGGTGAGCCTGTGCGACCCGCGGACTTCTCTCTGTACGTCTCCACAGCAGTCTGATTTAGTCTCTAAGGGCTTCAATGCAGTTCAAAACAACATAAAGGCAATGAGTCCAGTAACTGCAACAAACTGTGGTTGAACTGGAGCAACACCAATGGGAAGCTGGATGAGTCATTGTGGGAATCACGCCTCTCCTGTAAGACATTACGCAAAAAAGTGTGTTGAACAGAGCAAAACATTTCACATTGAAGTAGTTTTTCCACACGCAAACCAACTGGAACACATTGGGGTAAAAAAACAAATTATAAAGCAATCATCTGTCTTTTTCCAACAATTTAGATAAGACTAAACAATGGTCTCCCTTAAAAGTCTTCAGTGCTGATAAACTCACAAATAAGACGTCGCAGTCAGTTTGTTGTGGGCTGCCGAGATCCGAAAACATGTGATTCAACAAGTTGTTCAGATTTGGCTCCTCTTCCTGTCACATTACATGCAACCTCATTGAGACCCAAAATACAAGTATGAACCTGAAAATCAGCATGGTATGTCACCCTTTTAATAGTAACCTTGTGACACAATCCACTGTAATGTAGTGCACACACTTTAACAGTCTTATCTTAAGTGAAACTTAACTGATGATGAGTTGTCATAGTTCGTAAACGCTAAATGGCTCTTGTGGGTACAATATCTTCCTTTCCTCTGTTGTTGTTGCCAGAGTTTAAGGACTTTGTGACTAATTGGGGAATCCGCCTCAGAAGACTGCTGGCTTGCGAGGAAAGTAAACACTTACCGCTCACAGATGTAAAAAACGATTTACTTTCATGCTACAAAAGGGTAAATCATACATTTATTGCTGTATTTATTATCTGGGGTCGTAACGTTGAAAGCCGTGACACATTAAGAGGAGTTATGTGAAACACACTGGCGAAAAGAGTTCACTCCAGCCAGCTAGCAGATGGAGTGATTGCGTAATCCCACAAGCTTGACTCTTAAGTCCACCTCCAACCACAGCGATGGCTCCTCTGTTCGCATGTTATGAAATTGTTTGTTTGCTCCTGGGATCGGCTCGCTTCACAAAAGATGCGAGGGTCTACTTGTTGGACCGGTCTGCTTTGATGATCTGCCTGCACTCTGTGCTGGGAAAGTGTCCTCTCGGTTGTTCTCTAGAGCCTCAGCGTGAAGACGTGTCTGTGCACCACTGAATGAGTTTGCTTTTGAGACTTGAGGGGTATTCACAGTAGCTGAAGTATTTGTGTGTCTGTACCTGTGCTCCAATCTGTGTTTTGTGTTCTCTCCTTTGGAATGTAAAATATGCCCGCTTTTGCGGTTGGATCCCTTTTGAAATTAAAATGCCACCCGGAGAAATAATACCGTTGAAAGAGTGTGTGTGTGTGTGTGTGTGTGTGTTTGCTTACGCCGTCTAGATCAAAGTTCAGATTCTTATGTGGCTAAAAAACGAAAAACCCTCCTGTGCACAGGATGTGGGCCACATGGAATTTTGGCGGTTATTTCAGTCCAGTAACTAGTTCTTGGTCTCGGTGTGTTTCCTCCATCCCACCTGTCTCCTCTTCCTCACCTCTCCTGTCCTCTTGTGTCTCCAGTCTGTTACAGGGCGGCTCCAAGCTCGGAGTTATCTCCGTGCAGCACGGCGGCAGACACCTGTTGGGGTTCTCCTCCGAGGCAGAAACCGAGGTTGTGATGGGCCCCGATCCCCTCGCCGGTGGCCCCTCTGAGACGGCCGACAGGTAATGAGCTCAACGCCTTTTAACAACACAACGCGGACCCGGATGCACCTGTGCCCGGTCTGAATCCGTACAGCTCATTACAGCATGTGTAAACACGCGCCAGCCGATTACCAACGCTGTCCAAACGTCTGCTTTTCATATGCCTCCAGACTCGTGCCAGTTGTGCTTTTGAGTAACAAGGTGGGCAATTGGGGTCCGCCTTGTTTGACATCCAACTTCATATTACCAGTAACAGTTTATTTTTCTAAATGGTTTTATATATATATATATTTCTTTTTCTTAAAAAAACAAAAAGGGGAAGGGAAGAAGGGGGGGGAAAAAGCAATTTAGGCCCAGCAGTCTCATTTGTAAATTGCATAAATAACATTCTTGTTTGGTGCCCCCCCCCCCCCCCCCCCCCCCCCCAAAAAAATGCAAGGTGGTCAGAGTGTCTAATGTCTGCCCGGCCTCGCCAGCCTGTCTTTTGTCAGATCGCTGCATCGGGTACGTTACATGTTAACGCGAAGCAGTCATTCTGTAGTGTCGGGTTCCCCAGCAGCATTAAAGCGGTGCGGGCAGGAAGGAACACATTAGCGTTCACAACAGGGTTGACGGCACCGAACGCACCGAGGAGGAGGATGACGGGGGAGACGTGTGTGTGTGTGTGTGTGTGTGTGTGATTACGACCCCCTCAGTTAGAGTTATGATCATTACATTACGTGTCATTTAGCTGACGCTTTTATCCAAAGCGACTTACAATAAGTGCATTAAACCATGAGTCCAAACTCAGAACAGATCAAGCCTCTTCGGGCTGACATTTCCAGAGCGTTTAGAGTCGGGAGCGTGAGGCCTCGTCGATGCGTTGGCTCAGATCAAGGGGGGCCCGGGGGAGGCATTATTTTGGTAGCAGATGTTTTGGTAACAAGCCCCCTTTGCAGGCTGCGGACAGTCTACACATCATCACCTCAAGCAACACAATCATTCATTCGCAGAGATAAAACGGTTGTAATTAAAGTCACAGTAACGTCGAAGGAGGAAGGTCAAGTCGTGCAATGTTGCTCATCCGAAAATGTATTTTAAACCCACTGCCAGATTGTTGGGCCTGTTGGTTTCTTTCCGTCGTTGTCCTTAATCAGACTTGATGTGACCTGCTCAGCTGTCTGGACCGTGTTTCTGAGAATCTGCACTTCCCCTCTCAGCATTACTGTTGATACAATTAGCGACTGAAGCTCTGCCACTCTGCACATGTCACGTTTTCGGACATCTGGGAAATGTTTACTTCCAGATTCTTATTTGGAGTTGTGCATTGATGTGAGAGCATTTGAACGGTCTTGTTGTTGCTCTCCTGTTTGTTTACCAGCCTCTTTGCTCTGCGTTGCAGCTCTGAGGATAAGGCCCTGATGGTGTTGAAGGATCCTATCTTCCTCAGACCACCTCCGCCCTGCCAGCCTCCCGTTAACACCACAAAGTGCTTAGAGTAAGTTATGAACTCTTTCATGCACGGCCTACTATGCTCAAGTATAAAAAAGAAAAAAGAAAACTCATTTTCGAACCCGCTTTGATTGGCAGGTTAACCCATGAGTTGAGGGGTTGGGTCCACCGTCATGAAGTGCACCAGACAAAATCCAGGCGCATGAGTAACGGCAATCACAAGCCCACCAGGAGCATTCTGGTGAGTCATGTTTTGGAAAAACAAGAAAACGCATCTAATGGGCCATTCAAGAACCTTCGTGATGTTCAGGGTTTGCAATACAGCTTACAAAGTGAACTCCGCTTGGAATTTAGGCTATATTAAAAAAAAAAATAAAATGGTTTAAACTGTTTCACCACAGTTTCACCTCCCCTCTCCCCGTCCCCCTTTTCCGCCTCTCATTTCTCTTCATTGGGCTGAGTTTAATCCGGCAGCCCTGAGAATGTAAACACAACACTTGGAGCCCCTGCCCCCTTTTTCTTTTTCATCATTTGTTTTCTAAATCTGTCCCAGTAGGTCTGATCCATTAGGAGCTGCCCGTCTCGTATAAACCCATTCTTCATTTTACTTTAAATAGAAGTGTCGGCGTGTTTATTTCTCACCTGCATTGAGCTGTTCTAGCCCGACAGACACACAAGTCTTCACAGCATTTCAACGCATCTTCATATGAATGAAATAAAACTCTTTCTGTTCATTTGAATGTTTTTTTACATGTCTTAAGATTCCTAAACTAGAAGAGATTCATCAGGATGCAGCGTGGGACTGGAATGTGTTCTCGCTGATCTCTCGCTGTTTTGAAATGATCACTCTTGACAGTCTGTATTTATGTATTTGACAGTGTTGCTCACAGTTTTATCTAAAGGTTAGTCGACGATAAAGAGATTGCAGCTCATTCTGTTTTTCTTTCCTCCCAGAAAGCAGAGAATAAGGAGAGTGCCCAGATTGTGACGGTCCAATACACAGAAACATCTGAGGAAAAGTGAGTGAAGGCCTGTTGCGATGTAACTGTCATATTCGTGCAAGTAAATCATTCTTTTATTCTTCTATTGGAAGCGATTCCTATAGAATTCAGCGTTTTGGGGGCAGAATAATCTGAAGCTGTACAGTAACTTCTGCCTGTGTGGTAAACCAGCACTGTGGTGGAGTAAAACAATGCCTGTTTAGAGCTGCAGACTGTATTGTTTATTGGTCAGCTGGAGACTCGTAGACGGACTGTGTGAAGCAACTGTAGACATAACAAACCGGTATGTTTCTTTCACTTGCATTTGACCAAAGTGGCTTTTTCACCTGAACTGTAATGAGAAATATCAGCTTTGGTTTTAACAATCTGTCTGATTTATGAAACATTTGGAAGCATGACCCGGTGAACAGCTTCAGAGCATTTATTTATCTGCTGGAGAGGTGCAACTAATTATTACAATAAATATAGATTTTCTGCCTTTTTTACATTTTTTTTTCTCTCGGTGTGGTGTCATTAAAGGTTTTGCTTTTGTAATACTAAAACCCAAAGGAGTGTCCTCCATCAGTTTGGGCATTCTGTGGTTGAAATCTTTTGTAAATAATCAATCAATTTTTAATGAACAGTTGCAGATCAAATTTTATGTTTGAATTTATAGTTGCTGCTCTCTAACTGAGATTTAAACTGACTGTGCTCCACTAGTATACGTTGGATTATTGAATGATGTCTAACACTAAGGAAGAAACTGTCTGTATTGGGGTTTAACGGACAGAAAATCCAAGAGAGAAAGAATTTTATCTGCATGAAACGTGCCAAATATATTAAATTTCTCTGGCACAGAACATTGATCGTCAGTATTTTAATCGATGGTATTCGCGTCAGTCTTTTTCTCCTCGTTTGTGAATATTTCTCCAGTGTTGCTCATATATTTTTGTTGTTTTCTTCATCAACAGGAATCTTGGCAGTGAGCTGCAGGTGTACTACGCACCTCATCACACCTACAGGGACTTCTTTGACGAGCTCAATCGCCGCGGCGACACTTTCTATGTAGTGTCTTTCCGCAGGGTAAGTTTCCATACAGTGATTGGAGAGGACTAAAGATCATTTGACCTTTGAACTTTTCAAAGTGTGTCCCAAACTGGACATGAAAGGCAAGACATTAATTCTACACAGTAACTTATGAATCATAAATGATATGCAATATGTCGGTTCCTCAACAGAGAGGTTTGATTTGAGAGAAAAGTGGAGGGGTGTGAAATACACACGCCTAAGGGTGTAACTACCAGGCCAGTTTCCTTGGCCCATTTACATCATCAAGACCATGTTGTTGTGTTTTAGGCACTGCCATATGTCACTGTTAAGCTTATAGGTCTTTATTCATTTTTCCACATTTGAGACGGAACCTGTTTTTAATTTTCCCTGTTGCTGTGATTAATCACATACAAGTTATCGGATTTGTTTGATTTTGTTTCTAGAGCGCCAAACTTAAATCCCTTAATCGTAAATTTAAAAAAACAAATTAGCTGAAGGGCTAAACCTTTTTCCCTTGAGCTCTCGCCATTAGAGTTTGTGTTTTCATTATTATGGCAAGCGCCATTTGAACGAAGACATGTTTCATTTGCAAATTTTGTCCCAAAATAATTTTCTGAACCGCAAACACATTTGGTCACTTCTCCAAAGAGGTGATGTTAAGCCCTTAAATCCTCAGGATTACTTAGTGGGGCGGGAGTTTTGAAGCATGTGGTCAAAGATCAAGACCCCCTTGTCACCGAGCAAGTCGCATAGTTGTCATGGTGACGGCAGGGACAATGGTAACAACTGTGTCCCCGAGTTGAGGGCCTCTACGGGTCAAGTGGCCGTCGGTCAGTTTCCAGCAGCTCTGTGTTGCATGAGCAGAGTTACAGACGGTGTTAAAGTTTAGGAAGTTTCAAACGGTTAAATAAAATGATAACGTGCAATTCCAATTGTTGGAGTCTTACTGACAACAACATAACCATTTCTTTGTAATGAATCGCTTAGATTTATTGCAATTTTTTTTTTAATCACATTTAAAAACAATAACAACAAATGGGCTTTTCAATTATGTTAAAGCTTTGATTGTTTTGATATGATTATGAGGAAATGACCATCACAATGCATTATTCAGTTTACAATCACTTCAGACAAAGAAACACAGACAATCTTCACAATTGAGAAACTGGAACCACAGAATGGGCTTCGTCCATTATAGCAATAGTTGCCGATTTCAATTTAATTGCAGTTGATGAATCTATGAATTCTTAGTTCTAAAATGTTGTAAATATTTTTCTGACTCATTTTAAAGTAGAAGTCCTGCCTTCTTCACTCCATGCCTGGTCTCGAGGTGATTTCATTGCTTAGCTGAACTTATCCTGGTTTTAATAAGAGGGAAGGATTAGAGGAATCAAAAATGCATTATTGGATATGACAACAAGCACTAAAATGGTAGAATACGGATCACGGATTACGAGCCTGTTCTCCAGCCTGACCTTCTTAATTCTCACAGACTTTTATTAGCTTTTCTCAGTCCGTTTATTGCCCTGTATTTTGTTTCCCGGGTTTCAGTGAGTGTGCGTTGGCAAAAGACGGGCGTGCTTTTGTTTTTATGTTCCAGTAGGTTTGATGATATTCCAGGATTGCTAAAGCTCAGGATCAAATTTGGAATTTTGTTTTGGCTTTTAAAGCCAATCACTTAACAAACTCGACTTTTTTTTTTTTCCCCCCTCGGGGGTGGGTGGGGGGGGAACTCGTCAGGTTCATGGCGGCCTGCTCTTGCCCTCGCCAGCGCTCGCCGTCTCTGCAGTGCGCTCCACGCTCCGAGGCGACCGTTCTTAGGTCACGGTGGCTTTCTCCCTGATGGCCACTTTACCACCGCCTGTGGCTTTGTTTAAGTGTGAAAGTGAGGTGATGGAAAGCACAGGACGTTTTGCAGCCTTGCATCACTTCTAGTGTAGTTTCAGCACCTGTGTCTCTGTGCACGTGTGCATCGAGGTGAGGTGGTGGAAACACTGGCTGCTTTCACCGCGGACCCGTGTCCCATAGGGTTCAAGGAACATTCGCCCGTTGTCACGGCAGCTGCAGCTGTTGTGTCAGCTTGACGAGCCCCACCGGTCCCCCCGATGATGAGCAGTAATGTGGCTGCTGTTTCCCCCTGCCACCCTCAAGGCACCCTCTCGGCCTTTGGTGGCTTACAGTTGATCCTTTTATATTGGTTTATGTCACGCCGAACCCTTTATCACGAAGAAACATGACTAATGAAGCTGCACATGATAACTTTTGAAGCCGAGGGCAACATCTTCGTGTGACTCGGCATTATGAAGAACACTAATTGACAACAAAGACATACAAAAAGCCTCCCACGCGTGCTCTGTTTTTCCTCACGCGCTCTTTATTCCCGTATCTCATATTCCTCCCACACATTCATACGTCTCCTTTATTGTACACATTCTGCAATGCTGGTTTCTATCTTCCCGCGGTAATCCCTTCCCCAAACCTCAGACCGTGCTCCCCGCCTGTCATCACCTCAACACCCCTCATCTTTCAGCTCACCCAGGCTGAGTTTTAAAAGATAAAGTAAACCTGTTTTCAGTTAGTTTGTTGATAGTGCAGGGCCCCTTTTAAGAAGACTAATTTCACACATGAACTAGAGTTTACTAATAATAAGTGCTATTACTACTGTCGCAATTAATGCTCTGGAAGGATTATCTCAAATTGTGCTTCAGACATTTATATGTGGTAGCTTGCGTTATTAACTTGAGGTGTGGAGTTTGAAAGAAGTCAGTATTTATGGGGCAGGAGCTTTTTTTTTATTAAGTCTCAGTCACAATTTTATGGAAGTGAACTATTCAAATCATGGATTAACCCTTTTAAATGTGCTCGCAACAGAAACTTTTTCTCTTTTTGTCTCTGTTTTTTTTTCAGTTCACTTTCTTTTCTTACAAAGTGAGTGTGAGCTCACTTTCGGAAAATGAAGAACTTTACTGGTTAATGACATTTTTAAAAAGTACTCCAGCGGTCGAGAGTGACGGTCTTGAAAATAGACTGATTCTAACTGTTTAGATGATTGGGCCAGGCATAATAAAAAGGCTAAATGTGAAGTATTCTGTGACTATAAATTGTTGCCCTTATGCGAGGACCCTTGACCCTCCCAGATGACCATTGCATCATTGACAACCTCAAAATGTCAATGCAAGTCTCCCAGGAGATCTTCTCCTCAAACTTGACTCCAAATCTTGATCAACAGCTGGCTGACCCAAGCGGATGTTTTTTTTTTCTTTTTTTTCTCGTTGACCTTCTCTCCTCTTTTGTTCTCAGGATCATCTTCTACTTCCTGCCACCAGACACAACAAAGGAAGTCGACCCAAGATGTCTCTGGTGTTGCCAGCCATGAACATAAACGGTACGCACAGATGCAACAGTTGGCGAGTGTGGTCACTCCACACGATGTAACGGATGAAAGGCGAGCTGGGAGGAGAAACACGTCTCCCTATGAGAATGCATTACTTGTGCGACACTTGACACTCCTATTACCAAAATAGAGCACTTTTGGTTTTTAGGCCTATTAAGGAGATTCTGATCTTCTTTTTCATCAGCTTGGCCCCATTGTCACTAAGTGTGTGTGTGTGTAATGGTGAGAGGTAGACTTCACACTGTCTGAAGTGTTGTATGTTTCCTCTACAGCCGGCTACATGTGAGCGTGTTACATGCCAGGTAGGAGTAGTTTAGCGAAGAAGTCCTCAGTGTAGAATTCAGATTCTGGACATATAGGATGCTATAGGTCCTCTTCAGGTCATAGAGCAGGTTCAACGCTCATCTTTTCCTCTTAAAGAGAACCGTTGAGAGCGCACTTGGGTGTGTTTTGGGGGAAGGTGGTTTCCACCAGCTCATCCGAGATGGAATCAGCCGTTTATTTGACCGCCTGCCCTCAGAAACAATGCCCCTCCTGAACATGTTAAACACTTGAGGTACGCCTCCAGTATCTGAACATGGTGCATTTGTTGCCACGTTTTTTATTTTTATTTTTTTTATTTTTTTTAAGGAATCACTTAAGTATACAGATGTTTCCATGAGCTCATCATAGCTTTTCTCCATGTTCCTTTTAGATTTGTCGGATTATCAATACGCTATGTCAAAGTCCGGTCATCAGAGGTTTTAGTGGAAAAAGGTCTTCTTTGTCCAAATGCTGCAGTTGATTATCAGGTGGCTCGATTTTGACAGAGCCTGCGGGACTGAACGGATTCCTGCCCGAAGAGGTCTTGTGTTGACGTAGGGCATAAGCAATTAGGGCCACAGCCCGTTGTTGTTGTTGTTGTTGGGTGCTTGCCTGGCATGCTTATGAGAAATCCTCTTGTTCCTCTGATATCTCCCCGTCTCGTCTGAGGCGGAGCACCAGCACCAGATTCGATTAGTCAACCGGCTCTAAGAGGAGTGAGTCAGTGGAATAAGAGCAGGGAAGACATGGCCAATGGGGAATAACTTTTTTTCTTTTTTATCCCGGGGGGGGGGGGTGTTAGAGATGAAGATTGGTGAAAGTAAACATTGTTCTTGGTTGGTCTTGTCAGGAAGGAATGTTACGGTCCGTGCTTGTCAGATGGCCCATTGAAACAGCAGTAAATAGTGAAATCCAAGACCTCCTTTTTCAGCTAATTGTTGAAATGGCCAAACAAAGGTGGCATTTAGGGAGAGATATCGAGTCTGGAAAGATCCTCGGTAGCTCAAAGAACGGGCCTTCAATTCGTCACGGAGGGCTACAGTTGTCAGCGAACGAGAAACATTGTGTCCCAAAAGATACCACATGATCTAGCCAGCTAATGTGCTGGCTAGATCATGTGGTATCTTTTAGAGAGGACTCACAGCAGTTCTGTTTTTAAGGACAGATGCCTGTACAGTAGCGTCACTTTCAGACGCCACAACTGCCCCTCCTGGTAGTTCCTCGATGATCCGACCGAAAGCATGCAGGACTCCAGCTGAAGTGCACGCCGACAGATGGCTGACACGGACTCGGTGGGGATTGTCAACACTCGGCCCGCCCACCTTCAACCTATGAGGCCCTCATGTGTCACACAGATGACACGCCTTCAAAGTCGCGTTTCCATATTGATGTTGTCTTTTAAACTTTGAAGTGATTTTAAGTGCAGAATGTGCACATTTAGCCGGGCGAGACCCTCAGAAAAGCCCAAACACTGCCCTCTCCTCTCTCCTCCCTCATGATGGCTCCACAGTGGAGGATAATTCTTTCCAGCTCCCTGTTGCTGCGCTCCTTTTAGGAATGCCTTCCTTCACCAGGCACTAAATGGTTTTCATCTGGAGGAGGTGGAGAGACTCCACTAATCCGGAGGGAGCGTTTGTT
Source organism: Cyclopterus lumpus (assembly GCF_009769545.1). Classification (NCBI taxonomy): domain Eukaryota; kingdom Metazoa; phylum Chordata; class Actinopteri; order Perciformes; family Cyclopteridae; genus Cyclopterus; species Cyclopterus lumpus. The sequence goes on along the minus strand of NC_046969.1, from coordinate 21,087,542 downwards.
CTGTCGTGGTCAATAGCGGAACGTCGGAGACGGGAGACTTTGATGTGAGCCGTCGCCCGTTTTCTGTCCTCGCTTTAGGGGCTTTGTTAGCGTTACTCAACCTTGACCGCCTTGGTTCTCTCTGAGCGGTGGCTCCACATAAGGCCTCGAGGGCTTGTTTATTTAACCATCCCCAGAGTTTTAAAGTAGCTCAATCAAGTGGAAGCGACATGTTTTTCCGGCGGTGACGTCATTTACAGGTGGATCGACCGTGGGAGTTCTGAGACTGTACATGTGCACTGTGGCGAACGGGCCGCTTTCACTGGGGGGTTCAAGGTGGAGCCACACCACTGAAGAAGATGGGAGGGGGGGGGGGGTACATTTTCCGACTCCTCTAATCTAAACAAACATCCAGGGCTCTGAAAATAAGTGCACTCTTAGCAACCCAAAGGTTTAACCCTTTGCCACCCCCGCAAAATAAACTTGCAAGTGATTCTTTTTGCTTTGCACGACTTAATTCTCTCAAAGATTATTATTATTATTATGTTATTAGCCGTGTTAGCTATGTGAGAGTAATTATCTAATGGTAAAACTTTGCTTTACTGTTTTGACACTGGACCTCCCAATCATTCAATAAATAAAAGATTTGCATATTGGCAGAATTTCCCAATTCAAAATGTTCTGGATCAGTAGTTTACGTGAATGTTGAAGTTGACCTAATCGCCATCCGATTACACCCGCGTTTATTTTTATTGGCCTTGTAATTTTTTTTGCTTATACTTGCTGAAGGAATTGCTTAATTTCCCTCATGAACGTGTCCTCGGCCCCCACCTCAAGCCCCCTTCCCCTCCCCGAGATGCACTCTCAGGTTTCCTCCGATGCGTCGTTGTCAGACATCGGGGTTTTATCAGCGCACACCAGCTCACCGTGTCACTGAGTCTTACTGGAACATCTCCAGATGGCACCAGTGACCGGGGGAGAGGAGACCACGCGGCGCAGGACGGTAGAGTTGGCAGCTCCCTCAGAGGGCTGCCGTTTGAAGTCGCGCCCCGCGGCTGCGTGTTTGTGTGTTTCTCGTTTCACTCGTCGGGCTCCTCGGGCCGGCGGCTGCTGCATAGATTTTGTACACTTTGATAATTTTGGCGAAACGTGGACGTATACAGTGTGGAGAATTAAATGGGAATCCTCAATTTTGGGTAATGGCTTTAGATTATGGCCCACACATTTTAATATTTGGGTATTTATAAAGAAATTCTGGCGCGCATTGAGGGGTAATAGAACTTTTCTTTCGTGTGAGCGAAAGTTTTCCTGTGAACACTTAAGCAGACACAGCATCAACATTCCTTTGAAGTCCAATATTCCCTTGAATTTATTTTTTATTATTATTATTAGTTTATACATCCACCAGAACTGGTAGGATTTCCATTATATTCGTCCTCTCCATGTGTTGTGCATTTGGATTGTGAATGACACTTTGTGCTGCCCATCTGTGGGACTTCAGTTTATTGGATTTGATGGTCATGTCAGAGCAGTTTAGTGTGAACCGACTGCAGCAATGAAAGGCCCTTGAACCATTGGGGGGGGAGGGGGGTCCGTTATATGGAGGTGCACAGAGAATAACCTTTCTAGCTCTGCTTCAGAGGCGTAATTTGAGATGGACATAGCGTGGCAAACTCCTAACCCAGAGGATGGTTTCCGGAGATGTCTGTTGAATCACTGAAGCCATTTGAGAAGTTCCAGTTTCCCCCGCAGGTGCAAAAGGGGAAGCTCGGCAGCAGATGAAGTCATGCTCGAGCATCACGTCCACGACCCATATAATGATATGAACATCCGTGGAGTCTTCTGGCTGCAGAAGGAGCTATTGTACCGTCTCTGTGCAATCTGATCAACTCTTAAAGGATCTGTCTGTGGAAATCCTGCTGAGAGGCAGAAGGAGCTGATGTCTTGCACAGGCGTCTGCAGAGAGACTGCAGATTTGAAACCACTTGCAGCGCTCTAAAGCATTTTAAAGACGCCTACAGCTCCATTTCTGAGTCATAGAAGAGTGCACTTAGTCTGACTGAGGTTGGCGCTATTATCTCGTCTCTCGCCAACATACAAAGGAAGCCACGCGTTTTTGAGTTGTCTGTTAATGTGAATCCGCAAGGGACCCCTGACCATGTTGGTAATACACTTTTCTTAATTAATTTTTTTATGATTATATAATCTTACAAAAAGAAAGGATGTTCTTCCCCACCCTCCACCCCCACAGGAGATCACAAAAGAAAGCGCCGGCCCCAGAATGTCCGAAGATAAAGCCAGAGCAGTTTAATTGTTTGCAGGTCGCACATCAGGGTGACCTTGTACAAAATTACTTATGTTTGATAACAAGCTTCGTGTTTATCATGGCCTGCGGTCGTGTTGTCATTTCTGGGGGTTTTTCAAACGCAACAGCCTGACTCATCGACATCGATCTCGAAGTGGCCAGACTTTCCTCTTTCCTTCTCTGAACACAACGAGAAACTTAAACACAGACACGAGTTTCCCCTCAAATGTGCATGTGCTCTTGTTTAGGGCTGTTTTTGTTTACTCTATGATGGAGAAATCCAGAATGTGACTCACCTCTGGACTCCATGTGTGACCGGGCCTCTACCCCTCTCCTGCTGCAGTTCTCAGCCCCCCCCCCCCCCAACGGCCTTCAAAACGACCCCTTTACACTCCCAAAAATACTCTCTTATCATGTCTTTCTGCAACCCGCATCACAGAGAACCTGCCAGTGATTACGGAGGCGGGCACTATTCGTGTCTTGAGTTGATTTTAAATCTTTTGCCGTGGTATAAATCCTCTTCTGATGGAGCAAATTGGTCAACAATAACTAACAACAACCTTCCGCTTCCTTTGCTATCGTTACAGACAGCACCATAAGGGACAAGGACTACGAGGTGATGATGCAGATCGACTGTGAAGTGACGGACACCAGGATCCTCCACATCCGGTCGTCCAGCATCCCGGCGTTGCTCCGGGTCAACCGCACGCAGGCGTTTTACGAGCACTCCTCGACTGACAGCCAGGCCCCGCCTCCCGTCGGTGTGCTTATGGGGTCTGCTTAACATCACCTGTTATTGTTTATAAACTCCTCGACTGGATCCGTGAAGACACACGATGAGATCTCAGTTGACACCTTTTCTTTTGGTGCGTGTGAAGACGTACGGTTCAGATCTGTTGAACACCCACTGACTTGATTTTTATATTTTAATGAAATGCAGAGGTAGCTCAAATTGTCAGCACCAGTCAGCCGCATTCTTAATTCGGGCTGATATCCGGGGGCCGTCTGTGATGGGGTCCGAGCAGACGCTTGCTCCTTGTGTGGCAACACTGACTTCCCCCTGTAACCCCAGATGCAACACATAAGGGTAATTGCTTAACGGCAGGGGGCTGAGCATTGAACCCTGAGTCACCCCGTCATAACACAAATACTTTCGCCCCATAGCAGCGCTCCTCAAGTCTCCGCTTTTTCTTTTTGGGTCCTTAATTTTGGGAGCGAGCTGCAAAGCCAGCGGAGAAAACAGAAAAGGATTATACACAGAAGATTGATCTCATTTGGAAGGCATTTGTCTTTGTAAGGGCTGTAACGGTCTCTCTTACTCACTTGTAGTCTGTTGGCCTCTCTAAATACAAAGCATTGTGAAAACAGTGAAACGGGAACGGAGGCCGGATTAATTAGACGCCGCAACTCGAGGCATTCAGTAAACTCAGGAAGTCAGGTGATCTGTGAAAGCTAGCAGGCTAACCACGAAGGTGTTTGCTGGTTTCCATTCATTCACGGTTTCAAGTGCTCCGTTTTTTCCAGTTTTGGGTTCTTTGCACTGTGCCTTTCTTATGTTATTGAACAGATTCAGATACTGTACATATTTATTTATAATATTATGTAACAGTAAAGCCAACTCCTGCGCCAAGAGGCAATTCCCCTCTTTTTTTTTGCGGTCGAGATGTATTCCCTCAAGATTCATTGTAAAGTCAATGAATCTTGACTTTACATATTCTCTATTTGTCTGATTTATACTTTGTGGGAGCTTTATAATCCTAGTTTATTCACCAAAACAAAATGACTGAATTGTATATAAAATGACAAATAGTGGATTGAAAGGAAACATTAAATATTGGCACTATAGGGTATTTCTCACTGGCTAGCCATCCCAAGGTTTTATTCCAAACATTATCTGGACATTGAAATCCAAATCTGGTGAAAAGCAGTTTGAGTCCTGACGGGATAAATTGTACTTTTATTTTGTGCACTTGAACCTATATTGAAATTGCAACCTACTAGAAAATGTCAATTATTAGTTTTAGTACTAATTTGTTGTAAAGATTTGCACTATATAAGACTATATAAGAAATGATACATGATCAAAATATGTACTTCTTTGTGTATGTTGATAAAGCAACATACTATACTTTCTTTTAGCTATATGTTTGTAAAGATTGTTATGCTTTAGCTCAACAAATGACCATAAACATATGTCCTTTTTCTTGAGCCAGGCCATTGCTTTGTGTGTGTGTGTGTGTGTGTGTGTGTGTGTGTGTGTGTGTGTGTGTGTGTGTGTGTGTGTGTGTGTGTGTGTGTGTGTGTGTGTGTGTGTGTGTGTGTGTGTGTGTGTGTGTGTGTGTGTGTGTGTGTGTGTGTGTGTGTGTGTGTGTGTGTGTGTGTGTGTGTGTGTGTGTGTGTGTGTGTGTGTGTGTGTGTGTGTGTGTGTGTGTGTGTGTGTGTGTGTGTGTGTGTGTGTGTGTGTGTGTGCGCGCATTTCCTTCTGCCTTTTTGGTTACTGCATTGTTTTTACTGCATCCAAAAGAAAAATGTACAATAAAAAAATGTGAGGGTTTAGTTTATTTGGATTCTATTCTGTGCAAAAAAACTAAAATAAACACTGGATTTTACAAAACCTTGTGTGTATCCTTTTGGGTTTGTTAGTACAATAGAAAGACTGTTCTGGAGTTTTTTTCTTCCACAATAACTTAATTTACATCCAGTAACCAAATTACAGGCTTGGACAATCGTTGTCTCTGTATTTATGGTTTTTCTTCTCCCCCCCCCCCCCCCCCCCCAGTTGAATTGACATACACAAGCTATAATTAAAGCCACTTTAATGTGATTATTCAAACAAAGGAGACATTTTCTGTTAGTATTTACCAACTTTATTGCCGTTTCTTCAAAAGCAGTCTGATTAGCATGGGGTAAGTGCTCTCCCAAGACAAAGGTGTGATGTTACCACACAGACGACCTGCGGCATATGCAAAGAACAATGAAATATAAAAATCACGTGTATAAAACAGAAACATGGAATTTATCCATGTAATCGGGGGATTTGTTCAAAGACTAGCGCTCCTAAGAATTGGTTATGTGAATTGTTAAAGCTTTATTTGAGCCAAGACGTGAGCTGGTTCCGACACCTTTCTACGTTAATTTATCTCACAGGGCTTTCTTTTTTCTTTTTTTTTTACAGTAAAACAATATATATACAGTACAACTTGAAGTGTTGACTGAGAAATCGAGCTCATTGTTTCATTCATTTCAGATACATATTTAAACAAAACAAAGCACAAAACCCTTCAGTATATTTGTACATTTGGCCCTCATTGGTCTCCATACTGAAGGCCGTGTGGACTGATCTACAATCCATTCAAACCATACAGTTAACTTTTATAAAACTACGGGTCTGCATAAGCAAACTTGATGTTGTATGTGACTTGGTGTCCGTTGTCCCACGCATACAAAACGCCCTCTTTGGGATTGTAGTCAATCTGCGTGGTGTAGGTGTAGTTGTTGGTGAACGGCATTCTGGGAGTCATCTGAGTGTTTGTGTGCGTGTCGAAGGCGTATTCCAGTTTGGCGTCCCTTTGGTTGTGGCTGTCAACAGCGTAAAGGACGCCGCACACGATGAAGCAGTTCCCGTAGTGGTTTCTCCTGAGCCCGGTTCTCCAGGTGGTCTCCCTCTCCATGCTGAGGTCTGAGGGGTCCAGTCGACTCAGGACAATCACTTCCTGAAAGAAGCCCTCCTCATCGAGTGCCGGGTAGATGATCCACAGGCCACTCTCGTCCACGGCAAAGTCCACTTCTGAGTGCCGGCCCCACTCCCACGGCGATGACGACTCTTCGAGCAGCGCGTTGTGCAGCATGGTCCAGGCGGCCACGTAGCGCCGACGCAGGTCAAACTTAATGACGTCTCGGGAGAGGGCGCGGTTGTAGTAGAAAGCCCCGTCGTAGACCACGTGCCCTGTGCCAATCCAGTTGTAGGGAAGCTTGTATGAGTTGGTGAAACGGCCTGGAAAGGATAAAGAACAGTGGAGAAGCATGAGACTCCCTCAAAGCAGGAGGACAACAACAACTTTGACTACTGGCTCTCACCTTGTTTGAAAACCTCCAGGTTGCGGAACTCCAGGAGATTATTTCCGTAGAAGAAGTTTGTGACATAGATTTTGTTATTATCCGACTTTGGATCCTTCATCCACGCTCCTTCTTTCCGGCCGTAGGTGTTGTGAGTTACCGGCTCCGAAATTGTTGCCAAAGTGTCCATACACTCCCCTGTGAAAGAGTCACACAGACGTGAGTGAGGATTTAGAGGCTGTTTATCCAAACCTACGTCTGAAAATAATTAGAGGCTTTTATTCTAACCAGCTTTTATTGAAAGGTTGAGGTTGCGCACAAAGAACCGAACACGGAATTACAACGTTTAGAGAATTCACAGGATATTGTCTTTTTTGGGAATATCTTTGGTGGTAAACTCTTATAAGGACTTGCCGAGATGTTTTTTTTAGTCGAATGTCTCAACAACCAGTGGACGGATAGGCATGATATCTTGTCCAGACAGCGAGATTCACGGTTCCATGAGGGTGAAGCAAGCTCACTCTGGTGCCATTTGTGTTTTTTAGAGAAACGTCTCCACAACTACTATTTTATGGTTTTTTGTAGCTGTTTTCTTTGAAAGCATGAATTAATGTAATTAATAGCACAACAGACATCTGTTCATTTTAAACCTCACTTGATAAACATTCGATAAGTCTTCCCCTCATTCGACTCAACTTACCAGGTTTCCTTGAGGGAGATTCCTCCTGCCTTTGCATCGGCTCTTCGAATTCCGGGTGTCCCTCCTTCCCCTCTGCCTCTTCCCAGCTGATTTTGTATTTTTGTTTGACTTGAGCAGCCCGTCTGGTGGTGGTGGTGCTGGTCGTAGTGGCGGTAGTGGTCGTGGTGGTGGTGGTGGCAGCTGAAGAAGGGGTAGTCACAGGTGTGGTAAAAGCCAGGAACGTGTGGGGAGGCAAAGTCATCGGTCTCTGTGTTGTAGGAGGCAAAGTCATCGGTCTCTGTGTGGCAGGAGGCAAAGTCATCGGTCTCTGTGTGGTAGGAGGCAAAGTCATCGGTCTCTGTGTTGTAGGACGCAAAGTCATCGGTCTCTGTGTGGCAGGAGGCAAAGTCATCGGTCTCTGTGTGGTAGGAGGCAAAGTCATCGGTCTCTGTGTGGCAGGAGGCAAAGTCATTGGTCTCTGTGTTGTAGGACGCAAAGTCATTGGTCTCTGTGTTGTAGGAGGCAAAGTCATTGGTCTCTGTGTTGTAGGACGCAATGTCATCGGTCTCTGTGTTGTAGGAGGCAAAGTCATCGGTCTCTGTGTTGTAGGAGGCAAAGTCATTGGTCTCTGTATTGTAGGACGCAATGTCATTGGTCTCTGTGTTGTAGGAGGCAAAGTCATTGGTCTCTGTGTTGTAGGAGGCAAAGTCATCGGTCTCTGTGTGGTAGGAGGCAAAGTCATTGGTCTCTGTGTTGTAGGAGGCAAAGTCATCGGTCTCTGTGTGGTAGGAGGCAAAGTCATTGGTCTCTGTGTTGTAGGACGCAAAGTCATTGGTCTCTGTGTTGTAGGAGGCAAAGTCATCGGTCTCTGTGTGGTAGGAGGCAAAGTCATCGGTCTCTGTGTGGTAGGAGGCAAAGTCATCGGTCTCTGTGTTGTAGGAGGCAAAGTCATCGGTCTCTGTGTGGTAGGAGGCAAAGTCATTGGTCTCTGTGTTGTAGGACGCAAAGTCATTGGTCTCTGTGTTGTAGGACGCAAAGTCATCGGTCTCTGTGTTGTAGGAGGCAAAGTCATCGGTCTCTGTGTGGTAGGAGGCAAAGTCATCGGTCTCTGTGTTGTAGGAGGCAAAGTCATCGGTCTCTGTGTGGCAGGACGCAAAGTCATTGGTCTCTGTGTTGTAGGAGGCAAAGTCATTGGTCTCTGTGTGGTAGGAGGCAAAGTCATCGGTCTCTGTGTGGTAGGAGGCAAAGTCATCGGTCTCTGTGTTGTAGGAGGCAAAGTCAACGCTGAAAAGAAGGTGGATTCTGTTGTTTCTTCTGGTGTCGAGGCAGCAGTCCGTGTGGAGGTATCCGGTGTTGGAGCTGCGGTGCGGCGTATTGGTGCTGAGGTCGGGGCAGCATGGGTTGTGATGGTTATACTGGAAGATGGAACGGTAGCCAAAACCTCTGTGGCTGTATTTGGCGTATGTGTGGTTGAGCGAGCTGCAGTGCTGCTGGGAATGATTTGCATTTGTTCGTTCACCTCCCCGGTAGAGTTGTCCATCACTGTGGATGGTATATTCCTCGTCGTCAATGCTGGTAGGACTTCTTTTGTGGCGTTATTTTCGGATGGTTGGGTTGTGTTTATTGTAGTTGTGGTTGTGTCCTCGGCGGTGACGCTTGAAGAAGTGCCAGAAGGCTCAGCCGTCACAGGGATTGGCCCCCGAGTGATTCCAGCGGTGACTCTTTGAGCCGTTTGAGGCGCGGCGTCCGTGGTCCTGGCTCTCTGTGTGGGAGCGGTTGGTCCGAACGTGCCGCTCCTCGCTGTGGATGCGTCACTCTGTATATCGGTCGACGCGTCCACCGATGTGGCTCCACCACCCGCACTGACGAACTCATTGGGAGTTTTTGAAGTGGGCTGAGCTTCTTTGGGTTTTGCTGATTGGCTGGTCTTTGTCAAACCGTGCAAAGGACCGGTTGTCTTTGGTTGAAAGGATCTCGGCCCCGTCCTCGTCTTGGGGTGAGGGACACTGTGATGTAAGAGATTCTCCTCAATAAAGATGTCAATTGGGCCATCACCACTGAATCCATGATACTCAAAAACTTAAAAGAAAAAAAAGGAAAAGGTTAAGATTTGGTCAAATATACAAATATATATATATATATATATATATATATATATATATATATATATATATATATATATATTGTTTATCACAAATGTTTCCTGAGCAGGTTTTTATAGATTTGTTTATTGTTCCTCCTCTGCTTTGAGCCCATTCCCCGAAAGCCCTTAAACTGAGGGTCTACACTCACGGTTCTCTCCAGGCTCCCCGTCGTCCGCCACCATCGGATCTGGCTCCGATTTATAAAAAGTCATCCCTCTTATGATCATTCCGTTGGGGCCGGTCTTCGGCACATGAGACGCCTCCTTGTGAGCCACGTTCCTGGGAGTCACCTGAGGTTTAACTTCAACGATCGGAGCAGAACCATCTGTCTTTAGGAAGGACGAGTTTTCCCCAATAAACTTCTTCTCATACTGTTCCTGTAAGTGGACAGATGGACACACAGCACCTCTATGAGGAAAGAGCATTTACCTGTGCAACCAAATGCAGGAAGATGAGACCGATACATCAGTTTGATTACATAATGGGCCGAGGAGATAGAGATAGGAGAGAGGGGTTTAATGTGAATGCACTTTCATCCTACCAAGGAAAGAAAAGCAAGAATAAAAACAGAAATTATACAAGCGTTGCACTGGTGGACATCAAGCAAACTTCATTTTGGAACACTTTTTTTGTTCCAGGGACACATTACTTTTTTTTTTGTCTAGTGAGCTCAACAACCATCAAGAGGTCAGACCATCAGACTTTAAGTAAACCAAGTCAGAACTAACTTTTTGGGGGGGAAATAAATTGGCAAGATTGTAGGCATTAACTCCTTATTGCAGTGTGTGTGACGGTGTCAAGAACAGTTGATCAAAGCTGAACCAGGAAGTCAGTCTGTAAACTGGGATTGATATTTAAAATGGACATTTTGAGTAATACTTTCACTATTTATCTTCATTTTCTCTTCTAAATAAGTTTAGTTACCCTGCGATATGTATGAAATCGGACCGTAATCATGTTACTTAACTTTTTTTATTTTATCTAAGTAGCCGTACTCTGCAATTAAATTGGTGAGCGCAATGTTATTATTACTAATAATTGATGAACAAAACTACAAAGTGCGACCCCAAGTTGCAATAAACCTGATCCTTTAATAAAGTGTACACTTTTCATTTTTATTAATAACCTTGTTTAATGCTTCTTACAAGTGCTCCAGTGAAGCATATTACACGTGGGAGTCTCTTGCATGCAGCCCAGGTCCACCCAGCACTGCTGGACCGGCTCCCTACAGTTCACATGATAGCTGTCATGGATCAGGCCCCGGGGGTAAAGTCACTGGACTGCTATTGTCCACAGGGTCCGCCAAACCTTCCAATTACCTCAATAACTCTTTCACACATTCATGGAAGATTTAATAATGCTTTCGCAGTCTGGGCGGCAACATGTGAATCCAATCGCTCCTTTTAGACGTGTTTCTCTCCTTACTTAATACTGTGAGTCAGGTTTTGATCTGTAACAATATTAATGCAGGTAACACAAGACTCAAGTCTTATAGTGTTCCCATAGTTAAGTTTAGCAACTTTATTAAACTGCTATTAATTGATTTAAGAATGGCATCTCACAATGACTGGTGTAATCTAATGATGTCATAGTAATTAGACTTTCAGATAGTTCTGGTGGAGTTATTGGTTCACAACAGTAATTACCTGATGTGGGTCTCAAGCCACATTGTAGTTACAGGTACAGTCATTATTTAGTATTTAAAAGTTAATGTGCTGTAATAATAATAATAATTTTTAATTTTTCAACTCAAACTTTATTTATTCCGGATATTCCCACTGAGATCTTGAATCTCTTTTACAAGAGTGTCCTGGCAGGAATACATGTAGAAATCAATATCATAATAAATATGTATGTACTAGGTAGGTGTACTATAATCGTTTTCTTTACCTCTGCATCCTTTGTTGAAATGATATTAAGATGCCACTTACATCTGGGTCTTGATATGCTGCAGTCCTGCTGGCTTCACTTGGTCTCTTCTGGTCCGGATGCCAGTGCAGAGGGGGGGTGGGTGGGCCTTCAGTCGCATCTGCCTGGATCTGAGGGCTCTCCTGGGGCTTCACTTCAACCGTGGTGTAGTTCAGAGCCACTGCCTTCATGGACAAATCAACATATTAACAGAAATAGTTTGTATGTTTTCACGACAAATTGGCTGCAATCATCAGCAGTCATAATCACTAACAGAAGGAAATCTTAAGTCATTAATGAACCGTTTTCACTGCACACATTTTGACTTGAAAAGATCATTCCGCTCTATTCAAGTGTCCCAGTAAACAATTAAAGTGTGACAGTGATCCAGTATGAACAAAACCAGGACCCCGAACCTGCAGCAGCTACATGGAGTTCAGCTACAAGTAATTTCATTATTATATATATATATATATATATATATATATATATATATATATATATATACTGTATATATATATACTATATATATATATATATATATATATATATATATGTGCTATTATTATAGGGACATGCAAAACATGTATTCCGTTTGCCTTAACTTCCCAGAATGCATGCTAAAGAAATGTTGGTGACGTTGCAACTTCAACCTTTTCCCAAGTCATACCAGGACAGGCACAGCTGAAACTAATAAAAGTACGAATGGATACGCTTGATTTATGCATTAATTGTATTACGTGCAGCTGTGTTCTCCATGCCAGGACATCTCTGTGAACATGTTTATTTCAGAAGCAAATGCAGCTTTTTCCCTAAAAAATGTTTTATGCACCGCAGCTTTCTGAACAGCCTGCAGGTATGTTGCACGTGACTGCAATGTTTTGAATTACACCAGAGTCCAAATCGCTCAGCGATTCATTAAAAGTAGAGTGACACGTATGAAACATTTTTGGTGGATTTGGACCATCGGATCCAACTATAAACAAATTCAGAGTTAAGAATTAAACTGTTAATTGTTGTTCAATGTAAATGACTGAACACATCTGCACTGTACGTTTTAAACCATTTCCATTAAACTGAAGCATTTAGTCAACTAAAAATACCATTCTACATCATTTAATAAACATTTCGTTCATATTTTCATGCTTTAATAATATATTAAAAAAACGTGACAGTAATTGAAATGGATAAAGAAGGTATTTTGTTAGTCCATTCTAATCCTCAGTGAGATAAACTTCCAGTGTGATGGAAAGTCTGTGCACTCCTTCCAGGTCCAGCCCCTAATAAATCTGAAAACTGGCCCAAAGGGTGTGTTTTACTGGACACACTGAAGCCAGAAGCCCCAATATAAAGCACACCTGTTCCTATACAGTATAGTATACACCATCATATTTGCAGTCATCTTTTGCACACTCAAAAGTACACTATTGCTGTACCTTTTCCATGTTTTCCATGCGATCCATCAGCTTATTGGTAACGGAGTGCAGCTTCAGTAGATCCATCCCATAGAAGGAGCCCTCCAGCAGCTCGAGGATAGTGGAAAGCTAGAACGATCAAGTGGATTCCGTCAAAGGGCTTTACCAATTCAAGACATGCCACATGTAGGTCTATCCCCAGCCCATCCGAACTCAATCTCCTGAATTTGATAACCCGTGATATCCATAAACCCCAGTGATCCAGGCTCCATTTATGTGATTAGGATCGAGTAAGGCTGGGGAAAGGACCGGACGACACTTCACCTTGACATTCTCTTTTCCAGCTTCCCTAAGTGTTTTCAGCCTGAACTCTCCCTCGCATGGGTTGACTGCTGACGGAGGAGCGATGCAGGCGCACTTGCACTCTGGTCCAGATGTGATAGCCTCCACGCTGAAGAAGTCCTGCGCAGTGGCGCTCCCTTCTTCTATCCGCCGGCAGGCGCTCCTGCTCAGGGGTCTGACAACACATTTACACCGACAGTCAGAGCCTTCCGAGAGGGCTTTCACTTTGTCATAATCACCCAGCAGCTACAAAGAGAAGAGGACGGATGAATGTTGTACCACGTTCGACAAAAAAAAAAGTTTGAATTTTTACGCATACGAAAATGATGAAATGTCCATAAGACATGTGAAGAAAGTGATGTTTCCTCCTACCTTAGAGAGGATGCTCTCCTGGCCATCTATCTCCTCCTTCCGCCTGTGTTCTTGCTCTGCCTCGCGCTCAAATTCTGACCTGGGATCTGCACCCCAGGTCTTTGGCGCTGCAGAGCACCATGGAAAAAGCGCACAGCACAGGACGAAGGCGACGCATAGCTTATACATGCTGTGAAGCCCACGGAGCACCGGCAAGAGAAGTAATGCTGCGAGTGAGCAAGCAGGCACAGCCTGTCACAAATTACTGCAGCTGCCAAGAAAACATCATAGCCTACTCCTGGCTCCAACAAGAGGAGAGGTTAATCCAGAGGAGCCATCAGTTAGCGAGATTAAGCTTTACAGCGCGATGTCATCGTGTTCATTGTCAGTGAATGCGGAGAAACCGTGCAGTCAGCGAGGGAGCAGCCGGAGCTGCTGGAGGCGCGCTGACAGGAGGCGGACCGGATGAGACGGGCGAGGAGGAGTTACACCGCTTCAAAGACCTTCTCAATTATTATTAGTGAGGGGGAACAAAAAATGTGGATCTTTCCTTTAGATTCAATTTGGCATTCGAGTTTCTAATCTGAAGGATACGTTTGAGGTCGAATACAAAGTAACCTGTTGCATATCGATTTGATGCGTCTCTCTATACAACAACCCAGTTTCAGATGTGCGTGTACTGCCCCCTAGCCGCAAAAAAAGTTCACTACAATGACTGGAGGACGTTTAAATGTCTTGTTATGGAGCATGCTGCGCCCCGTGTGGCCAACCGCGGCATTGCATCGTTGGTAAATTGGCACCTGTTGAACACGTCGTTCATTAGTGGCAGCTGTGCACACGGTGCAGGCAGCTTCGGGATGCTAATAGCCGAAGTTAGCTGTTCCACGGGTTTTAAATAGCTTTCTTTCTTTACTTTCGGTTGCCGCGGCATATTCTATTTAGTTAGTCTCAAGCACACGCGTTGCTCTTCTTATTCATTCTTCGCCTGGACAACAAACCGTGAGTAAGCTGCTGAATGAACGTTACTTCAGTTTGTTGTGCACGTTCAAGGAAAAAATGGCTCAACGGACTTAAAGAAAGAAGCCTTAACAACGACAAAGCATTTTAAATTAGCTGTTTATTTACACTTTAAGGCACATCCAATTCCTGCACTTGTTTTCATCAAACCCCGAGCTGTAGTGTGATCATATACAGCCTCTCCGTTTGATACGTGTTCATGTGAATATATAAAAAGGGACATGGAAAGTACGGTTAAGACATTTGTCCTAAAAATAATAAACCTTGTGTTGTGATACCAAAAGAATAGCTCTGTCTTGTAGAGAGATCCACAAAGCCCCCAGTTGAAACCGCTTGCAATTTATCTATAATTACATTTAATTAAAGTACATTAAGAATAAAGCACCACGATGGACATTTTTCTTTTACAAACATCCCAAAGCATAATTTTCATAATATCAAGTGTCTCATTTATACTTCATTCCTTAATCTGTAGTGATTTCCATTATAGCAATTGTAAGAAACCTTTAGGGTGTTTTTAAAATCACTGACCCAGTGAGAAATCTGATAAATAGGTGGTAGTTAAGTGCTCGGACTAAAAAGTTCAAGAGTGACTATTCATGTCCCCTAGCACCCTTCACGTTCTATCCTTTCCTCGGCTGCCACAGGCAGTATGAGGTGAGAAATACGACTCCACAGTCCACTGTACTTGTCAAGGTCCATCCTGTCAAAAGATACCGGATGGCCATGAGAGAGGAACTTCTTCTGAAGATGGTCGTCCACCAGCTCTTCCACAGCACTCAGACGAGTCTCGGAAGGAATCTCCTCTTCCTCCCCCAACAGCACTGTGAAGATCAGACAGGTCTTCTTGTAGGCAGCGTTCTCGTGGTCGCAGTAGCGATAAAAAATAAGGGTGGAGCCTGGAGGCAGCTCCTCGAAGCGGTTAATGACGGCCACGGGTTTGTCTCCCTCGAAAGCTCCCTGCAACTTGCTGTCGATGTCCAGTTTGACCTGGTCGCTGTCCTGGCTGGCTTTACTGGCTCCGTCGATGTGGAGGACGGAGGCGTTAAGGGCAGAAGAGAAGGCGGAGGCCAGTCTCTGAGCCAAGCAGTGCAGCGTCTTCTCGCCTCTGTGGCCTGCGGTCAGGATCAGACTGACCGGCTCAGTGGGCTGGGTTGTTTGGAGGTGCCTCAGCAGGTGGATCTTGCTTCTATCCCAGAGCTCTGTACGTTGATTAGGGAACTGAGTCTTTACCTTTTCCAACTGCCTGAGGAAGATGTCTATTTGCCGCACTTCATCTTTCTGAGGTGGAGACTTGGGTTGGAAGAGATGCTGCCCCAGTAAGGCAATTCCTAACACCAACAAACTGGCTGCTGTCAGGTATGCAATTCCTATGGAGAGAAGGCGCATGTGTTATCTCAGTTGGAGTAAGTAATTTATATGACAACCACTGAGATGGTAAGGCCATACATGTTTCTAAAGAGAAAAGAGGATATAAGTATAAATTACCAAGATTACCCCCACAATTTCCAATAAGCCCTGTAATTTCAGCATCAGCAGTCTCCTGAATGGTAGGACCAATGGTTTCAACATCTCCCTTTGTCTGTGTGGGGATATCCTCGTCTTCCTTCTCCGGGCAGCTCTCATCATCTGATAGATGGTAGAAGAAAAAACTAAACTGGTTAGCAAACTTGTGCAGCTACATGTTCATGCTTCCCACCAGTGAACCACACCCAGAAGCTCAGCAACCGAAATCAGAAAGCTAAAAAATAAACATTTGAAATTTCATTAAAGTCCCAATCACCCTCTCCAGCGTCAGTGTTTATGGCGTTGGAGTCTGGGGTTTCCTCATCAGGTCCATCTACTTGGTCATCCTTTTTGCCATCTAGGGTTGGTGGGCTGGTTGTTTCTGGTGCTTTCTTCTCTTCAGGATGGTATTCTCCTGAGAACACAAAAAAGGGGTTCAAATTAGTTGTGTTTTCCTTTTATACTGGATAGGTCATCCATCTTATATCAAAACTCGGATGCCCACATGTATGATGCAACAGTTGTTAGTCACTGTAAATGTTACTACAGTCTTTTTGGTATGAAAGTCGCTCCTTTATGTTTCAACAGACTGGGATTCCTTGCTGAGCTGCCATGGAGGGTTAGCAACACAACGAGGGAATTTATCACTATAAAAAGGGCATAAACGCAGTTAAACAGCTACTGAATACAGCACAGCAAACCAATACTATACTGTGACTGAAGGTCAGTTTGTTTAATGACATCCACCTGCAAGTTGCAGTGAAGAGTGAGGAACATCATAAAAGAACGTCTGTAAACAAAGCAACCAACAGATTTGAGAGGCTGTGCACACTGCAGTAGATGCAGACAAAGCTTTGGATTTGGACAAAGGGCTGTAGCAAGCTTTTCCGAAGTGAGTAAATATAAGTGCCTTGGCTCTTTAACCATGTGAATAACAGGGATAATAATGTCAAAATCATTTGTTATAACACTTTGACAGGAACACTTACTTGAAATCTCCGCATTCATGGGCTTTTGCTCATTTCTTGGCATCTCTCTCTCGTAATCGCCATGGCTTCCTTCATCAGGGTTGCTGTTATCCTTCACATTCAGCGTTGTGTCGTCTTCGGGAGGTGAAGATCTTTCTATTGGAGGCACCATCCCCTCTTCAGCTGAATTACTGTCTGTAATAAAACCAGAAATTAATTGATGGCTAATGTTTAATTTTAAATTAAGAATCCTATTTTCAGTTCTATTACCGATCTAAAGGAAACCTTTTGTCTTGCTAGTTAATTTACAATAACTTTACGTGAATAATTGTATGACACATTGCAAAATGGATAACACGGCTCACAAACTGATGTAAGAGCACAATGGAATTGAACAACATTGGGTTGAGAGCAGATAAAAGAATGAACATTAACACACTACAAATGTCTTCTTGGCAATGAATGTTTGTCTATTAAAGACTAGTCGATGGAAATTAAACACTGCTGTAACATATACTTGCTTTTAACGTCGGGCTTCACCACATTGTCGTCGTCAGTCTCTTTGTTTGTGGATGATAAGGCGAAATCTTGTTGGGTGAGATGGAAACCATATTTGATTAGAACAGTAGATGCAGACAACGCTTTAGACTCGATGAATGGATTATTATTGACCTTGCTTGTATATCTTAATGTTACCTTCTGAGAGTTGCTGATTTACAATATCAGTCTCATCCTGTTTGCACTCATCAAATGCTGAGACATGAGACATATTTGTGGACTGAGCTTCTTGTCCCTTGTCTTCTGTTTTAAAAAATAAATACATGGCATGTAAAATTAGACTGTCTGTTGTATATGTTTAGTAAATATACTAGTCTAATATAACATATCTGTCGTCTTTTGTCATTTGTGTTTTTAGTAACGGTACCTGCTGTGTGGTGGTCTTTTTCTTGCTCTGCCATGTCTTTGGATAGGGGCACGTCACTCAAGAGATGGTTCAAAGCTGTATTTAAAAAAAAAAAAAAAAATTAAAGAAATCTGTACGAAGCACCTGTTTTTTACGCGAGCGCATTTAGCGTTATCAGTTGTGGACAGATGTTCAAAGTCTGAAGTCAACGCTTCTTGACGCCAAAGTTGTAAATATTGAATCGTCTGTTTCAAGAGCCCCGAGGTTAGCTGATAATATCTGGGGGGGGGCGGGGGTAATTTACTGAAATTGCTGCGCGAGCAAACATTGTAAGCAAACTGAAAATAGTAACTAACGTTAGTTAGCTATCAAAACGAAAGCTAATATATGCCATCTACCGTAAAGCGTTGATTAGCTAGCTAACGATTTAAGTGACATACGAGAGATGCTGGTTACGACAGTTGGCAAGGCTTAACGCTACATCTGTAAGGGCTGCCTTCGTGTAACTTAAATAACATACATAAATGTTAAGTAGTTATTCTAGTTAATAATTCTTACCACACCCTCGATCACATCGCCGTGGAATACGTCCAGTGTAACGCTTCCTTGTCTGTTTTTAGGTCGCCTTACGTGAGTCTCACCGACGAGTCACAAATTTCCCCGTCGGAACGTGTGAGCCGCGGCAAGTGTTTCCACGGGGATGTCTAAACGGGGGCATTTCCGGACATTGGCTGCGTCCGGTCTCGAAATGCTTCCCCTTAAATATACAAGGAAGTAAGGGAAGCTTATCTATTAGTGAACGCGATGTTTCGTCGTATTAATTAATTGATGTTGCCCTAATCGCCCGAGTTACCGTAATGGATTCCAGGGTGTCTGAAAATAAAGGATCTCGGCCGTTGAGACGGTCGACGAGGCAGTCATCGGGCACCGTTAAAGGTGAGCAAAGGGACTGGTTTACACATGGCTAGTTTAGCCATCGGAGCTAAACATGGCTCCGAGTTTACCGATAAACCTCTCCTGAATTTATGCTGAAACTAATGTTGCTGACTTCAATCTACAGTAAAATGTCTTTCTGCTCCTCCTCTAGTATTGACTGTTGAACCGACCATCAGGGGTCCTCTCAAGAGAACCAGAAAGGAGTTAAAAAAACAAGCTCTGGTCCCAGCTGTCAATGGTTCCGGCGATGTGGAGACTGACTCAGACGATGACGGTAAGATGCTCCAGTTAAATGTATTTGCCTAGTTACACCGACAGTTACACTCGTCGGTCCCTTTTCAAGTCGGTATTGAGTCCTTTATGTCCCATTTAACAGATTCCCCGAGCAAGAAGAGCCGGGCAGAGACAGGGGATGAAAGTGGGGATGAGAAGGAGATGGATGTCCAGGAATCGGTTGAAGATCTAGAGAACAATGAAGACCTGGAAATGGATAATATACAGGATGCCTCTTATGGAACTCATCAACCAACAACATACCACGGTTAGGGCTGCAGACAATTAAATATATAACATAGTATTCATCAGTTTGCCTGAAGTGACTTCATATTGCTTGTTTTGTCACCATCAGTTATATAGGTTTTTATTTAAATAAAGGTTTTCTCTTTATGAATCAGGCAACCGTGGCGATATACATTTATCCCCACGAGTTGATCTCGGTGTACGCCACAGATCCAGTCTTGCTGAAAATGAAGAATCGGACTGGATGAAAACCAAGAGTGGTAGGAAAAGGCTATAGATTGATTCTGCATGGGAATGATTACATCAAGGAAGGATAATACAGTCATCCTAATCTGGCTTGTTTGTTTATTAGTAAAACCATCAACAAAGGAACCTGTAGCCCCCACCAAGTCTGCCACACAAATCAGACCATCAGCAAAAAGACACGATGGGTTGGTCACCAGCATGGCCGACTACAAGAGGAAGATGGAGGCCAAGACCACTGGTATTGTAGACATTTTTATTTAACCAGACAAAATTGCATTGAGCATCTGTCAAAAAAAGTATCTGCTTTTACATTGATTAACTCTGCCTCACCTTTTAGGTATACAAACAGTTAACCATCACGTCCCACGTGTGTACCCAGCCTCAGAGAAATCCTACACAACGCGACAAGGTTTTATTAACATTCCGAAACAAAAAGAAACAGCTCGGTACAAAAAACAAGGTATTGCAGCTTTAACTGAATATTTCACTTCATTAGCAACATATAATGTAGCTGTGACATGTTTGACATTGATTTAATGAGATTTTGTCTTGTTACAAAGGGATAAAGAAAACTGCTGTTATCAAGAAAAGCTCTGGATATTCCAATCGCGGTAAGATATCGTTGTTTCAATTGCATTATCGTCACATCCAAATATACTTGTTTTACATTATTTGTAATCCGTGAATATGGCCTTGTGTTCCTCCAGGATTCATTTGGTGTTCATGGTATCTGGTTCTCCTGGTGCTGCTCTGTTCAACCCTCTTGCTGGCATGCAAGATCATTCCTATACTCAAAAAGACTGCAGATGGTGGAACGCATCCATCCAGGGCTGTAAAGCCAGAAATATTTGCTGATCATTTGTCTCTTCTTGAGACTCAGTTCCCAAATCAGCGGCCTGAGTTGTGGAGGATGAGCAAGATCCACCTGGAGAGGCACCTCCAAAAAGCAGAGCCCACTGAGCCGGTCAGTCTGATCTTTACCGCAGGCCGCAGGGCTGAGAGGACACTGCACTGCCTTGCTCAGCGGCTGGCCGCCTCCTTCTCTTCTGCCCTTAACGCCTCCGTCCTTCACATTGATGGAGCCAGTAAATCCAGCCAGGACAGCGACGAGGTGAAGCTGGACATCGACAGTCAGTTGCGAGCAGCCTTTGAAGGAAACCAACCAGTGGCTATCATTCATCGCTTTGAAGAGCTTCCTCCAGGCTCCACCCTCATTTTTTATCGCTACTGCGACCACGAGAACGCTGCATTCAAGCGAGTGTTCTTGTTGTTTACTGTGCTTCTTCCTCAAGATGAGGTCAAGGGTGACCAGAGTCTGAAAGACTTGGAGGAGATGGTGCACGACTATGTCAAGGAAAGGCTGGTGGACACTAGCAACCAAGCCAGTTTCAATGACATGGACAACGACAAGTACGGGGGACTGTGGAGCCGCATCTCCCATCTTATCTTACCTGTAGTGTCTGAGAAGGAAGTAGAGCAGAAAGGATGCTGATGAACCACGCTAGCCACCAACGAGGATGTCAGAATACCACTTTGGACCAGCCTCATCCTCCTTGGCAACGTGCAGGAGCAATGAACCAAAGAAGCAACATGTAAATATAACATATACACTTGAGTTTGAATGATTGACCGTTGTATTAATCTCTCTGTCAGAGATGAGGTTATACTTGCGCTGCTGTCTAATCTTGATTCTGTTTAACTGCTCTCAAAATGTTGAGTTTTTACACATGCATATATATTATATAGTTTTCCTTCTGAATTCTTCCGCTTTATTTGTACCCATCTAAGAAGAGCTTTTTGTGAACGATCAGCATGGATTACACTTGGTCTTTCTTTGGAACGAAGGAAAAAGGTAATTTTTCATGGACTTCTTTGTTTTAGGAGAAAATGTATATTCCCTATTCTGCATCGATTGGTGGTTTGCTTTGTTCTTCTGTTTAATGTCCCCATGGAGACGTGTGATCCATTGTTCATTTAATTCTCTTGTGTACACAATTGGATTTGCACTAACAACATCTTTGCTTTATCTGTCCTGATTGAGAGTGCTGGCTTTTATTAAGATCAATATTTTATATTCTTAGTTTTTTCAGAATGTGTATTTGTGCTATGTTGTCTCTTTCCTAGGTTGGAATATTATTTTGATGATTGTGTTGAATATAAAAGGCTTTGTTCTTTCCAGCTGTTGACACGTCGACTTCAAAATATACAGCTTCCCACTAAGTGATTTTTAATTTGTTAAAATCAAATGTTACTAAATATTAATTTTTTTTTAAAAGTGCCTTAATTACTCGTATGGCGAAGATTGGACTATATTTGAAACACGCATAAATCATTTGACATTATTTTCACAACCCAAAAAAGATTTCTTGCAGAGTTTGTTTCTGATTTGTGCAAATTAGAATTTCAAAATACAGGAAAGTATTCTTTCCTGTGATGCCACTTGTTCCTCTTTTTGTTATCATTCTGACATTAAGTTTGTTTTGCTCACCTGAACATGTGTATATTTTCAATAAAGATTATTTTGATAACTAAAAAAGTTAATTGATGTAATTAACTTTTTTTTTTTTTTTTTTAATCTGGTGCTTAGTTTCTGAAACAGGCAGTAAACACACGCACAAACGTTCTGAGTAATGAGGAACCAACTTTTTGAGATTCGCACAAGAAGTTGATTGGAAGACCGGCCTGCGGGTTCCCGGTCGGCGATGAGGGAAGGGGAGGGGGGGCTAAAAACATTTGGCATCCAGAATATTAACCTGCTTTTGTGAATGAATTGTGATCGTGACAGAGTGTAGGTCCCACAATATCTTAAGAGTACACAATAAAGTTTGAACCAATCATTCACAAAGAGCTCAATCTGAATCAGAACTGGTAATTTGCCAAGTGGCACATACAAGGAATTTGAATAGTTGAAAGGTGCATAGCAATAGACATATAATAAAACAATAAACATCATTAAAAGATAAATATGGTAAACAACAAACAGTGCACCACTACATTATGTTCTAATAATCATAATCTAAAAGCATTCATAACAAGTATATATTATAAAATCCAATAATGAGTGTAATCAATAGCTACATGATTGATAGGTGTGCCTTGTTATCTAGTTGTCAGAAGTTCAATAGTTATCTACCTGATTGTGTACATAGTTGATAGATATGCTCCCTTCCACAGAACCATAAAAGTGAATAATCATGTATACATGCATGCTTTGCTGTATCACTGTAGATAAGAATGTAGGGCCAAATTATTTTTAAAGTCACAGTACACGTTACATATTAAACATCTGTCATTTAGGCTGCACTGTCACCTCACAGCACAGCCCGAACACATGCAGCTCAGGTAAATTAGACTCTAAATTGCCCGTAGGAGTGAATGTGAGCGTGAATGGTTGTCTGTCTCTATTTGTGCCCTAAATAAACTGACGGCCTGAACCCTTCGGCCAATGTCAGCTGGGATCAGCTCCAGCGCCATCGCAACCCTAAATAGGATAAGCATGGGATTGCTTTGCTATTGCAATTAAGTTAAATCTTGTCTCCTGGTTGAAAGTCTTGTTTTATTCATCCATGCACACTGAGCTACGCATTTCCATGACTTTTAGATTATCCTGGCAGAAGCAACAACAGGTTGAGTCATGAGGTCAACAGACTGACTTTATGATCCATATTATGTATTGAAGTATCCTTGAATGTACTTACCTTTGCCCGTGAACACGAGGGGACATTTTCACCACGTGTGTGTTCAACATGTGGTATCCTTCTTATCTCCACCCAGTATCCATCTGTGTTAGTATTTCAGCAATATAATATATAGTTACGTTTTTTTTTTCAGATAGAGATACATAACTATGAGCGGATGTAACTCCAGGAAATGTGAGCAGTTTGACCGTGATGACAGGCATAACTCTGATAAGTGAGGTGAAGTTATTCCCCTTCCTTGGAAACAGTTTACAGACATTATATGTACACACATAAACATTTAAGTGGTTTGTACTGGTAGACAGCATTTTCAACTTAGGTTGCTTTATTGTTGAATACAATCAATCATTCTCGAGGCACCAATCAGGAAAACACAGTTTCATAACCTTTACAAAAGAAGCTATATGATTTTTTTACATTTTGAATATGCAAGTCACAGCAGCAGTATACAAACAAGGTACAGAGAATAGAGCAAAAACAAGTATCGCACACAAGTACTCGCATACAATTGAAAAGATGCCATTTTAAACATGAGCATGCATAGTGTGCAACTGGGATTTTAATTAAATTGGCATTCATGAATAGCTTACATTTTTTTTAACAAAATACAAAAAAAACAACTGTGAATTACATGCAAACAAAGTCCCAGCCCCCCTTCATGCACCAGCCTCTTTCTGACATCCAACTAGCCCAACAATGATAGCAACAGTGAAGCACAAGCTTCCAACGATGAAGATGATTGAGACAGCGGCGAGGATCCATCCACAGAGGTTCTTCTGGAATTCAGAGGTGAAAAAAGAAAGAAATGAACTGGCATATTAAGTGTAATGCATAAGTTATTATAGTGAAAATACAAAATGGCATCAAAAGATGATATATTGCCATGATCTCACCTCTTTGCTTTCTTCCCTCCAACTCTGACTGTTTTCTGGACTCTCTGTAACAGAAAATAGTGACAAATATGTTGGTCTTCATAAGATTCCATATTGTATCTTTACTCATTATCACGCAGCACTATAGTGCAAGTCATTCACCTATTTTTCTTCTCCCCAGTATTGCGTTTCTTTGAGTATTGGTTACGAAAACCCAAATTACAAACAGGAAAGCCCAGACTGTGAAAGTGATCATCGTTAGCAGAAGCCAAGAGTCGGCGCCGTTCTTTCCGCAGACGACGATCTTCACAATACCGACGAAGATGACGCCGACTGTGTGTAAAACATATTTGGAAATAAAACAACAGGGACGTGGCAACGAAGAGGCAAGCTGTGATGTTACAAGAATGCAAATAAGCTTATTTCCCAAAATGTCAAACGACTGCATTAATGCCAGAGAGACATGAATGCATCTAAGTGTGCTACTTTATGGATTCAAAAGCATCTCCTCACTTGTAAACATCAGATGGACGACAGAACACCCGTTGACAGCATGGCCGCGGATCTCCTTTCTTGAGCGGAAAAAAAAGGAGCAACAATAACAGTCGAGCACAAAGTGTTGATGTTGAGTTTCAGGTCAAATATTCAGGCACAAGACAAAGGAAGTTGAGCTCACAGTTCATTGTTGGCTCCAAACGGCAGAAAGACGACCACCAGCTGTATGAAATTAATCACCATCACCACACACACAAGAGCCACGAGAAGGACCTAAACGTGCACAAACAGACACGCAGCCGTAAGCACACAGTCAAGATAACCTCGTACAATTAAGACACTTTATAAAGATGAAGATACAGAGAAATGTTGCACACCTCTTATTATGACCTACTTGTATAGGATGAGACACAACAAACAAGACCAAAGCCGCTATTTCAACTGCCGTACACAGCAGAGTGCAACATATCCGTGACACCTGCATAAGAAATAAAATGCACTTTCACTTATCTCAATAAATCTGAATAATTTTCACTAAACCTGAATAATTAGTATTCAATACGCGTTTGTATACACACAAAGGCAGCATATAAGCCTACAAATATATTTGTGTATATATATATATATATATATATATATAGAATGTGCTGATTTGCAACACAGAAAAAATACACTTGCAAAAAATAAAGTAGATTAAATCTACCATTAAAATTCCCTAAGAATTTAATCAAATCAAACACCCTTTTTTGGTTGGTGATCTCAAAAAGTCATTCAATGTCTTTAGATTCTATAATTACCTCTCTCTATAGTTTTTACTATAGATTATGGGATGACACAAGACCCCCAACTCATGCCTTACCTTACTGAGACAACGAGAAAGGGGGCCGGGGCGGACGCTATCGAATATATTAGGCAGTCCCTGATGAGAGATAGAGAGAATCATTTAAAAAAAAAAATAATAATTATATTGTGTAAATAGCATTCACTGGGTGATGTAAATGTATAAATACCATACCATATTGAGGACCACAAGAAACATGTCCAAAAGGGTCATCGCAATTCCCTGAAGACAAATCGAGAGTAAAGGAGCTGTGTGAATAAAAATGTTTATATACTAAAGGTCCAGTGTGTCGCATTTCGGGGCATCTATTTGCATAAAAGGAATAAAATATTCACTATATTTTCATTTGTGTATAATCACCTGAAACTAGGAATTGTTTTCAGCTTAGAATGAGCCCTTCATATCTACAGTACATAGGGAGCGGGTCCTCTTCATGGAGTCTACCATGTTGCACCGCCATGTTTCTACAGTAGCCAAGAAAGGACAAACCAAACACTGGCTCAAGTCGGAACGTGGTACCGCCAGCCACCGTCTGAATTTCCTTAGTAGCGTTATCATGTTAAGGGGGGGGCCTCCGAGCAAGGCGACTGATGTTACCACCATTGGAAAGGGATAATTAAGTATTCAGATGATTGCATTCTTCAACCACACAGCTAGATGCCACAAAATCCCACGCACTGTCTCTTTAATGGATGGATTTCTGCACAATGTGGACAAAACTCTTTACTTAATGTACTTACAGTACTGGGTAGGCGTACTGGTGTAATGGGTAGAACGAGATTCTTTTCCACGTTTATCCAGAATGTTTCAAAAGTCTCAATAAATGTGGCTCTGAAACACATCAGATGGACACATGTTGATGAAAATAGTTTTGCTTCGCATTGTAATATTGACCATTGGAGGGCAGTCAAAGTGTATGAATACCTGAACGTTATAGCTACGGGTTTACTCGGGGGTGTCCAGATAACTTGACTCATAGTTTTCATTTGATTATTCCTTTGACTAACAGCCGCGCCCTGAGGAGAGAGACAAAAGTAAAGCGTCACATCCATAAGAAAGCGCATTAAGGCTGTAAAATGTGAATTTCCACTTACATTTCAATTAAACATGTTATTTAAAATAGAAATGGAAAGTATTCATTTCATCAGTGTAATGCATGTAATACCTCCAATATTGACACAACGGGGTGGTTACTTACTGCTGAATCTTTACAAGTCAAGAGTCGAGCCGGAAAAGACTCGAGCGTGGTAAATCTTCCAACAGTAAGGTTTCCGATTTCATTTCCGTTTATTGTCTCTCGAGCCTCCAACATAAACCCACGAAACGGTGTGAGTGACGTGCTCTTGAGAAAAACTGAAGATTTATTGGGGAGAAGATGGAGGGACAGAAAATGAAGACAAGCGTTAGTAGTGATATGACAATGCCAACACATGTTGATAGTGATAAACCAGCTTCCAGGAAAATGGATCCATTAGTCTCTCTGTACCTGTAATATTGTCTCCCTCATTCCCGGGTTCAGGAATAATATCAAAGGGCGCTGTAGTGTTCTGAGGGAGAAAAGGTGACGCACTTGCTGTTTTGTGGTCAGGAAACATTGATTCACACACCATTGGGAAGATACCATTTGAATACCCAGACACCTTTGTGATGATGTTAAGGCCAATCAGAATCCACAACCCCATCTGTAAAACAAAACAACTTTTCCATTAATAATCTTGACCTGAAACACCGTCACCGTGATATTCAACTGATGCATGATACATAATGCAGAAGGACAACGACAAATGTACAATTTCACGCTGTTCACTCAATATGCCTTTAAAATAACCCGTACATTAAAGTCAGCTCTTTTATTTTGGAAAATGACAATAATCTAAATGAAATTAGGCCTAGAATTTAACAGCAAGCATTTTTATAGAGTGTCATTAAAATTCAGACTAGAGTTTATAGCCTTCTACGTCCTCTGTGGCAAATAATTAAACACACATTGATAACAACAACTCCTTCCTCTTACCTTGAAATATCTCGATGAAATGTCCTTAAAAGAAACCTTAAGTCAAGATGTCCCACTCCAACCTCAGACACTTGGACCTCAGAACTTGCTGTTTAAGTCTCTTGGAGGAAAAAAGGAAGACACCTGTAGAAATGGATCCTCCTTCTGTGACTGTTAGGTGTGCAGTGGGTGCTCGAGACCAGCGCAACAAGTCAACAGAGAGAAGGTGGAAGTTAGAAAGGTTAATCTAAGTGCACGGCTGATCCCACCCACACGCACAGCTAAATGATTAAGAAAGAAACCGTTTCCCTTTACGGCGGATTCCACCTGTGTCTCAGATTGTTCTCATAGTTTGTTGGTTTCCCAAAAGAATGCTGGCTCCTTCATTTCTCCTGACAGCACAATACACAACACAGATCTGCAGGGCCGATAGAAGCAAAATCAACCCATAATGAAACAGAGTTTGCTTCTTCCCTTGGAAAGTGACACATATGTATCTGCTCTTAGTTTAAATGACCAGACATCTGCTTCGTTAACATACTTTTTGGGTATTTTCAAGATTTCAACATTATTTAGCGGCGTGTATAACAGGTGTGAACGCATCATCGGTCTTTATTTTGCACTCCAACAGGAGGGTAAGTAGAGGGCCATGGCGACATGTAATGCTATTCAATTATGTTGTGTATTATATCACCATGCCCTCTCTTTGGCTATTTTTAAAATGTGTTCAACGCTAGTGCTGGTAACAATGATTCAGCAAAGCCAAACCTAAGGATCATAATGATCACGGGGAACTTCTGCTGAAAGGCTGTGTCCAGATTGAGGTGCCATGCCACCTAGAGGGCACATTTACAAAAAAACTGATTAGCAGGTCTGACTTTGTTCTACAAAGGCTGGACTGCAAATGTTGTATTATTATTTTTGAATATGTTTATGTGATTTGTAAAACATGGCATTAATAAGATTGTACACACCGCTTTTGAAATTAAATGTGCTTTATTTATCTTTAAAGAGAGATAAAAAAAAGTTAAAAACAAGAAAAACACTTTTACCATCAATGGACATCTCAACCACTTGGTAGGGACTCATAATAAAAAAACAACATGTGGTCAGTTGAAAGAAGCCATTGAGTTTTTTATTGCACAGAGGGACTCAAAATGTCAAATATGTTTACGTTGCTTTTTATTGGGTGGTATCATTACCGGACTAAATATAATATACAAGCATATTTAGTAGCATTACAACATAGAGGCCATAAAGAAACCCCTTCTTTTTAAAATATATATTAAAAACCTTTTGTATGCAATGACACATTGTATTAAATTCACAGAATAAATCCTATTCAAGTGATAAGTGAAAACATCCTCACAAAAGCTAGAAAAGGCATAGTTTTAAATGAACATATACTGTATACTATAATGGCTCCACTGTAACTAAGTAATTATATTTTTATATCCATAAAAAATGTGACTCTCTTTAAAGTGCCAGTAAATGAATGACACGATAAATAGATAAAGTCAGAATGTAATATTGAGTGCAGATTGCTACAAACTAAAAAGTATGAACCCTGTATTCCTATATTTCGCTAAAATGGATTAGTACACACTGGACTTCAGAAAATGGCATACTTAATCAGCAACTAGAGCATCGACGCATGCGAGAAGTTCTGCATTCTAACCTGCTGTTCTTCAGCTGGCCTTCGAATGAACAATCGGAGGAGCAACGACTTCAAGTGACTCCTGAACTTCACACCGACCAACGCATAAAAGACAGGGTTCAGGCAGCAGTGGGAGAAAGCAATGAGCCGGCACACGTAGAACGCATAGTCGAGATTGATACTTGTGTCACACTTATGGAATGGTGCAACCACTTTGTCGGCCAAAACCCTCAAAAAGATGACCACGTTGTACGGCACCCAGCCGAGGAAGAACACCGCCACGATGCAGAAGACCAACTTCACGGCTCTGTTCTTTGTGTGCGATCTTGTTCTTGTGATTTTCCACAGTAATTGAACGTAGCAGAAAGCCATCACTACAAACGTGAGCAAGAAGAAAATGTTCTGTTGGAAGACACCGATGCTTTTCCACCGGGGTGTTTCGTACTCACAGCCCAGGGAGTGTGTACCGTTGTGAGGGATCGAGACAAGGGAGCTGTAGAGCAGGGAGGGCATGGCGGCTCCAATGCTGATTATCCACAGGAGCAAAGACACATAAACCCCGGTGCTGAGTCTCAGTGTGCTCAGACTGGACAGTGGGTGGACCACTACCAGATACCTGTAGATAGTCATGATGGTCAGGAAGAGGATGCTGCTATAAAACCCAGTGAAGAAGACAAAAGTCACTATTTTGCAAAGGGCCTCTGAAAACAGCCATCCCCAGATGTGGTAAATTGCCCAAAAGGGCAGACCGGTGGTGAAGACGAGGTCAGAGATGGCCAGGTTCAGGATGAAAATGTTGGTGAGGGACTTGAGGTTTTCGTACAAAGCAAGGATTACAAGGACGAGGAGGTTTCCTGTGAGGCTCAGTGTGATCACAGCGGAGAAGAACACAGGAATGGCAATGGATCCAAACTTGACCACCTCACCTTTTTCACAGACTTCATCCTCGTAGTCCAGGGCATATTCGGTGTCATTGAAAGTTTCCTTCATTGCCGTTCAACTGTATTCTAGAAAAAAGACAGGATTGGTTTGTGAATTACTCGAGGCTATTTGAAGTCATGTCATTGGTAAATCCAAAATAAAATAGAGGGTAATTAATTAGAGTAGTAATAATAAGATTTATTTTTATTTTTCCTTGTTACACTGGAACTCCTTAAGTGAGTGTAACAGTATGTCACTTGTGTAACGTTACTATCTTTAGTGTGCATAGAAAACAACTGACTTACCTCTTGCTTGGCGGGAGTAAGATGTTGAAGTGATGCCTTCTGTGTTCTCAAAACGAGGTAGCTAATATAATCTCGTGACAGGCAGTATTTTCTGTTCCTGGTTCTAGTAACCTGCTCTGTTTTTTTTTTAATCAGAAACTATGTCCCTGCAGGTGTGTGCTTGTTTATTTGGGCCACTTTCTCAGACCCAGTTTTAATAAGGACTAGTTATACTATACAATATTAGAAAACTGAAATCTGGACAAACTAAACTAAGTGAACTAAGCTAAATAACCAGTACTTTAAGCCAATACATGCTGAATAATACAATACAATATAAGACTAAAAATGGGACATAACACTTCTGGGAAACAGAGATTATTATTATTTTTTAAAGAAGGGTCCAAATTGACTGAGCAGAAGCGGAGAGGCCTTGACTTTTGTTGAAAGTAGAGGACCCCTTAAGAAATGATACACCACTAAAATTGACCAATGATCTAGGTGTCATATTAAATGTCAGGCTATTTTAGACAAAGGCTTTGCAAGTACAACGCTAATCATTTTGTTGTTGTTTTAAAAATAATTAATGGTGTAGGGTGGTGCAGTTGCGTTAAATACACTTTAAAGATGTCCAATAGCCGATAACAAAGGAACACAGAGAAGTGGGACATCATTTATGAATATCATTGGGATCACATGACACCTCTGTTTACTCTGTTACGACAACTAAAATACCCACCATTAGGGTCCCGCCTACCAACCTCTAGCCATTGGTCGGAGGGCGACATGTCGCTCTGTGATTGGACGGCACAATGTCGATCACGACACTTTCAGCAAGATTGTACACTCACACAAACTATCTGGTTTGTTATGGACTTGAGTCATATCTGTAAAAGTATGTCTACGTCTTTTTTTCTTTTCTTATTCTTTCACCTTGAAACTATAAGCCACAGACTGCTCGTATCGTTTCTCGACTACGTCACGGTTATTTAAAAAAGAAAAGAAAAAAAAAAGTCTCTTCAAATGTTGTCAGAGAGAGTTAAATATACGGTAACTTCCCCGTGACAGCCTCAAAAAGAACAACACCCCGTGTGTAAAAGGAGCCATGTATTAGCCTGTCGTTGTTCCGTGTTAGATAACATTGTTAGCGCTGCACGAGCTGACAGTTTTAAGGTTGTACAACTGTTGAAACCCACGTAACGCTCACCTAGTTAGCTGTTAGCTAACGTTACTGTTTAGTTAGCTAGTTATGAATATGAACGTGTCGACGCTCGTGTGGTAACGTTTCATCATAGCTGGACAGGAGGTTACAGAAAAGAGGGCACCGTAACAATAGCTCCTACACAATATCCAGTTACCAATAATACGAACAATGAGTAGCTACTTCCTCTGTGAATGTTATGATTTTTTTTCAGTTCAGTTTTTAGATTTTTACTTTATTTATCCCCACGGGGGAATTTCTTGAAGCAGTAGCAAACATGTTTACAAATATACAATAAAACCAAAATAAAATAGCTAGGCAAGCGGTTGAAACTGTATCAGAGAGGAGTTGACTAACATTCTTGGCAATCATGGCAGCCATCATTTGTGGAGCTGGTGTTTTATGGACATTTGGGGTTGAAGCAGTACATGTCATTCAATACACATATTATAAGCTGAAAAGTGGATGAGTGAGACTTAAGTTCTCGCTGGATGCTGGTTAAACTAGACAAAGCTACGTTAATGTTATAGGGATTGTCCAGCCTTTACATATGGGGGGTTTACCTCTGAACAATCAAAGACAGTCAGGGTCCTGGCTGATCCAAAGTTTATCAGGATGCAGGACATTTGACTCTTGTTGTTCTTACTGTAATCAAGTTGTTATGCAAATGCCCTCCTTTGGGATTCTTCTTCTTCAGTAAATCAAAAACCCTGGAATTTGCATCCCTGTTCATGATTTCATCCATAAATTATGAATGTTGCATTTAAATAGGAATGCAATCATGTCAGACGATCAGAATGTGTAAAGTAACATTTATTATACAGATCATACACTATCGGATGCAATGTACCCGTCAAGAGAACTCATTAATGTGTGTCACATTTTTGTGTATCAAAGTGTGCCACGAGAGAGGACAGTATGTTGGAGCATTCATGTCCATCTTTTGTTCCTGACTGCTTCTAAATCTCTTACTCAGCAGACTGGATGTGACCCTGTGACCCCTGGTTGCCAGGGAGAGAGCGGTGTGGCCATGGCTGCTGGGACTACAGTCGGGGAGAGCCAACTCCAGAGGATTATCCGAGATCTGCATGGTACGACGGCTTTATGTGTGCGTGCCTGTTCGTGTGAATGTGTGTGAATAGATTGGCGGTCGGCAGTTGTCGGCTGGCATGGTGTGACTGAAGAGAGGAGAGAGAAGAGACACGATGTGATGTCATGACCAGAGTCTCAGCATCAAGTCTAAGTACAATCTTTACATCTGGAACATTCTGACCTTTCCTGGTCATCACATTTTTTGTGAAAACGAGCACCTGACCTCAAGTCCCTGTAGAAAGGGTGTGGTGGACGCCTCTGTCAGCATGCAGCGCGACAGAGAGTGCATACTGAGGACGCACCCATCACGGGTGCCCTTCCAGTTTTTGCGATGGATACGAGGCAAGTGGTTGATTTACAGATGAGCTGTGCTTGAAGAGGGTAGAAATATAAGGGGAAAAATGAATAGATTGAAGATTTAGGAGTGTTTGGGTGTGTAACCAAAATGCACCAAGAGGTGAACATGTTATGAATTTATTTGTATTTTGTTTTAGGTCTTGTGACGGAGATATAATGTTCTGCCTTTTTGCTTCGATGCTTCATCCCTAATATATTTTCTGACTTGAAAACACATTGTTATATATTCTATAAGTATCTGTAAGAAGCATGCGTCTTTTGCCATTTATGTGTCGGTCAATTGACATGCCACCTGTGCCATTATTATAATGCCAGATCCTTTTTAATTTTTTAACCATGTGAATTTCAGAGGCTGTTGCAGAGCTTGCAAAGGAGTACAGGGAAAGTGGGGAGCCAATCACAGATGACAGTCCCAACCTGCACAAGTTCTCCTACAAACTGGAGTACCTGCTGCAGGTGTGATTTGTTGAGCTTACGTTGTCACACCTGACCCAGTGAATCCCAAAGGAAGATTTGAATAACAAAATTATTAATGCAATGCCTCAAAATATCTGTTAAACAGTTTTTTTTGTATATTTTTTTCAGTTTGACCAGAAGGATAAGACTACATTTCTTGGTACAAAGAAGGATTATTGGGAATACTTTACTGACTGCCTGGCGAAACTCAAAGGAGCCAATGATGGGATCCGCTTTGTCAAATCCATCACTGAGGTAAGAAGAGTTGTTTGTTTTTTACAATGACACCGCTAATATAACACTGATTACATTAATAGACTGATCATTAACTCCTGAAACCATTAGAGTGTAATTGTATTGGTTTGTCCCACTTTTCACTCAATTTCATTTCTTATAGTACATGAAACGAGTTAAAGGGATAGTTTGGGTTATTAGAAGTGAAGGTTGTATGAGACTTATCTTTAGTCAGCATACCGATCGTAGATGGTGGTTGGCACGCTCCCAGATTGGAGAAACAGACTGGAGAACTAGCACGGGAGTTGAAGTAGACATTTAGAATATATGTGAACAATGAAAGTGAAACTTATTTACTGTTTTTCTCAATGGAGTATTGTTGCTTTGAAAAATTATCTAACTTATCTTGTCTCTTTTATGCTTTTGTAAATGACAAAAGTGTTTGTTGCATATTTTGTAAACGCCAAAAGCAATTATCATTTAGATGAAACAATGAATTGTCATTTACTTTTTAGTTTTTGACTGTCCCGGGCAGTTTGAGTACAAAGTTAACGCCTACTGAAGGCTCCGCATTAAACAATGTCTTTCTTTGCTTTGATAGCTGAAGACATCTCTGGGGAAAGGACGAGCGTTCATCCGATATTCCCTCGTACATCAGCGACTGGCTGACACCCTGCAGCAGTGCCTGATGAACCAGAGAGTCACCAGGTAAATCTGTCACAGCACAACAAGTCTCTTTGCAATGTTTTATCCGTCATGTAGATATGAAGAACGATGGGCTTTTGTTGAAGTGAAAGTAAACTGAATATTACAAATGAAACTGTGTATGTCTTTGGATCACAAGGAAACACTTTTACAGAAATAGCCATTTGATTTCCTTATTTTCGCTGAGCTGAATGTCGTGCTGTTTTACTTCACCATTTTAGTGTCAGCGGTAGTTGAATATGAAGAGCAGTCCAACAAAGAAGAATTAAGATACTGTTTTCAATGATTTGTCCTACTTTTCTAGGCACCATTATTGTTTCGTGTTGTTTTGATATGTTCTACTGTGATTTCTTCCTCATCTCTTTTCCCACAGTGACTGGTACTATGCAAGAAGCCCCTTCTTGAAGCCCCACCTTAGTGTTGACATAATCAATCACCTGTATGAACTCAATGAGGTCCAGTTTGATGTGGCCTCCAGGGGTCATGATCTGGATGCTTCCTGGCCCACATTTGCGAGGTAACAAACACAACAAGTCATGAAAACAACATGTAGAGCAGATAAATACTACACACATATCTAGATGGTATTACAGAAACACGTGTTTCTAAATGCAGCCATTTCTTTGCACCTACTTTGGAAAACAGTTTGAGTTTCCCTTTCTGATCAACAGGAGAACACTAGGAAGTGCCAATTCCCCTGGCCACATGTGGAAAGCACCCAGTCGCAGTTCCAGTATTAACAGTCTGGCCAGCACCTACTCCCAGGTAACACACAAATAACATCCTGTCATTTAATCACAATAGTAAAATAATTGTGTGATGTTCATCACTCTTCCTCCCTTCCTTCCCTTCTCCTCTGGTTTCCGTTGCAACCATCTAGCAAGCACACGAGTTCCCCTCCAGCCCTGACTACGGTCAGGGTCTGCTAAGTGACCTGAACGAGTCTCTGCCTGCCTGCAACGAGGATGTCGGCACAATTGAAGATCTTCGCCTGGAGCTGGACCAGTCAGAGCTGAAGCAGCGAGAGCTCCTACATAAGGTGCATCAGCTGGGAGAGGAAGGTGCTGAGCTCAGGGACGTAGTCGTGCAGCTCCAAAGGCAGCTGGATGTGTCACTGGCTGCCCAAGAGGAGCAACAGGGATTGCAGGGCGATCTCAAGGCTCGGCAGGAAAGAGAAGAAGCACTGTCCAGAGAGGTGGAAGCACTTAGGACTGGGGGAAAAGCCATGGAGGCTGAACAACAACTGCTTCAGGAAAAGTTGTCAGCTGCTGAGGGGAAGAACATAGAGTTCCTGGCCAAGTTGGACGGAGTTCTCAATGATAAGGGCCAGCAGGCCGCCAGTTACTTTGATTCAGCTCAAAAGATACACGAGTTGCTGGACAGATTGAAACAGGCAGAGAGAGGGACGATGGAAGCTGTAGCTGAGGTAGAGGAGAAGAAGAGACTGGCGGAAAGGCTTGAGGATGAGCTGAGAGTCAAGGAGGCAGCTGCAAAGCATGAAGAAGCAAAACTCGGAGCATTAGTTACATCTACATCTGAGGAGAAGGCCACTTTGGAGGCGAAAGTGGAGGAACAGTGCAGAGCCATTGATACGCTGCAGGGGGCCTTGACAGTGAGAGAGAAGGAGGCGAGCAACCTACAAAGGCAACTGCAGGACCTTCAAGAAACTCTAGAGGAGAAGGAGAAAGAGGTGCAGGAGGTGAAGATAAGGGCACACAAAGATAAAGATGAAATGCAGAAGAATGCTGGTGGTTTAAAAGAGTCTTTAGAAGCAGAAGTCACTGCCCTTAAGGAGCATCTAAAGAGGAACGAGGCAGAGATTAGCTCCAGCTGCAAGACACTACAACAGCTAGAAGCCAAGAACCAAAGCCTGATCACAGAGAGGGGCAAACTGACCACTCACCTTGTTGAGCTGGAGGGTGATGTGAAAGAACAAGTCACCAAGATAGAGGACTACAAGAAGCAGTGCGCCAATCTAATTGAAGTAAACAAAAAACTGATAACCACGGCGAAGAGA
The DNA here is from genome assembly GCF_009769545.1 of Cyclopterus lumpus. Taxonomy (NCBI): domain Eukaryota; kingdom Metazoa; phylum Chordata; class Actinopteri; order Perciformes; family Cyclopteridae; genus Cyclopterus; species Cyclopterus lumpus. Next base: position 21,051,444 of record NC_046969.1, on the reverse strand, counting down.
AACGAGGAGCTAAAGAAGGAGTTGGCGGAAAACCGAACAGTGCTTGAAGCTGAACTAGCAGCTCTAAGAGCTTCTGAGAAACAGCTTCGCGGCCAGCTGGATGATACCAAGATGACAGTGGATGAAAAAGAGAGGTGCTTGCGTGAGGAGAACCGCAAGCTGGATGAGAGTCTGCAGCGAGCCATCATGGCCGTAAAGCTCTCTGAGGCCACGTCAAAGCGGCAGGAGCATGACAACCAGAGTCTGAGGGAGGAGCAGGAAACTGTGAAAGCAGCTCTTAGCCGCATGCAAGCTGACCTGAAGAGTGTTAACGGGCAGATCAGGGATTTGGAGAAGAACTTAGGAGTGTCACGCAAGAATGAAGCAAGCCTTCAAGAACAGCTTCAAGCCAAAGAGAAGAACCTTGCTGAGCTGTTGTCCAGCTTAAAATATCTTGAGGCCAGGGAGAAGGAGCTTGAGATTGCCAAAGCTGATGCAGAAGCAACTTGCGCTAAACAGACAGAGGTGATTGAAAGGGTTACCTCTGACAAGCGGGCGGTGGAGAAATCTCAGCTGGAGAGGAGCGCAGTCCGAGCAAAAGAGAGCCAGGAAGTGACAGGCAAACTTGAAGGCCAATTGGAGGTGTGCATGAAAGAAGTGTCTCGACTCCAGGCAGAGATCCTGGACCTCAGGGTGCGGGTCCAGAGGTCTGAGGAGGAAAGGCTCAAATCACAAGCACAGCTGGATGTGACGGAGGCCCAAAGAGATGAGCTCAGGACGCTGACCGAGCATTTTAAAGCCCAGACCGAGGCACTGAATCGAAGGCATGTAACAGAGCTTACGGAGTGCAAGAAGAAGGAGGAGGCTCTTATTGAACTGCGGGACAGAGAAGTAGCCGCCTACGCCGAGTTGTCTATCTCTGCGGCTGCCATCCGAGAAGAGCTTTCCACCCTCAAGGCACAAAATGTCAAGCTAGCCTCAGAGCTCCGCGAGACACGTGACGGTCTACACAGGGCAAACACGGAGATGGCAGAGCTTGGGATGACCATCTGTAAGATAAGTGCAGAAAAGGAGGAGGTTAGAGAGCATTGGGCAGGGGACGCTGCCAGGATTGAAGAACTGGAGAAAGAGGTGGCGCGACGAGAAGAGAGCATGGCAGGACTACAGCTGGAGAATACCAAACTAAGAGAGGAGCTGACACAGAAGGTGAAACTCCCAGAGACCATCATCGAGCTCCGGGGGCAACTGGACAAGGCCAAGAGCCAAATGAAGAGTGCCAAGGACTCTAACCGAGAGGAGGTGGAGGCCACCAAGTTCCAAATGAGCTCAGAGAGCATGAATCATCGAGTCCAGATGAAGGTGAGTCAGTCAGAAACTGTTTATTATGACTGGTATTACACTTAAGATTCATTCATTTTAGCAGTGATGATACTTTACACCTTAGATTTTAGTTTATTGGCCCCATTAACACCTGGTTTGAACATGTGATATGTTACTAAATATTTTATCTAAATAATGACACACGATCCATGGTTCTGTGAATTTACAACTGGTATTAAAATGCATTGTTGCTCTCTCAACTGTGCTATATGCAAATGAGTTAGGCCGGCTGTCCCACAATGTCACAAACGGACATTGATCCTTTTTTAATGACTTTTCGTGAGGGAATTCTTGTGAGCCAGTGCTCCTCATTATAGATTTACATAAGCTTGTTTAAACCAACAGAGAGAAGTGACCTTTCAATTTTGATGGGCAAAAACTTGGTCACACTGTACGGATTACACCTGGCTCAGATCAGATCTCAATGCCAGCCTGAGCAGCTACAAATGTGGTCTGACTGATCCGGATCACATTCAAATTCACACCTGGCATTAACATGCGTTTCTCATTTCCAGATAACTAATTCAGACACCGATTGTGTTTTAACTCCGATCCCAAGCAGCTTCATAGGGTTATTTTTCCCCCCTGTCACATTTTACTCACTGATGCTTTTTCTTCCCATTGCAATATATAAGTCCTGCGTATTTATGGCACAGTCGTGGCCACGTGTAGGGAGAACTCAAATATGTCTTTTGTGCAGTATAATACAGTGACAATGCCATAAATCATTTTTAAAAAATTGAAAAACAGGAAGGAAAATGATATTTTATGCATTTTACAACTTTTAGGATTCGATGCTTTTAAATACGGGCTACTAAAATAAATTCATCCAATGATTTACAGACGTCTCTGTACTAAAGTTCTTCCCAGCCTCAGCTTTAAGTTTAGTGCTAATTAGCTAATGTAAGCATGCCAATGCACTTCTACGATTGTGAACATGGTAAACATGATGTCTGATTAGCAGCACCATCATTGTAAGCATATTAGCATTTAGCTCAAAGCGCCGCTGTGCCTTTCCAGCCTTCCTGTTTCTTTTATTTTTCATCTTTTATGTTCGTCCCATATTTCAGAGTGTAAATGAGCAGCTGGACAAGATGAAAGCCCAGCTGCAGGAGGAGTCCAAGAATGTGTCCAGCCTGCAGGCCAAAGTGTCCGAACTAGAGGTCCGTGACTTTCAAGCATCGAAACACAGTGATTGATGATTACATCAATAAGAAGTAGTGAATGTGTTCTGTAATCTTTGGAGAGAGACACATGTGTGATGTACTCACTCTTTCAAGTCTTAAGACAACTATATATGATTAAGACAAGACTATAGAGAGACACCCTGTATACAGTCACACCAGCACCTTTATCAAGGTGAAAAGGAAGCTATATCCCACATGGGACATAATAACAGGAAGGTTGTTTGGTTAGTACTCATTAACAGTAGATGATTTTCATTTTTTTTTTTAATAATGCGAGACCTTCATTGATTTTGCAGTTTTCTTTGAGTGCAGAAAGTAGAATACAAAATCACTGCAATGTAATGGACTGTATCTAATTTATAGCTCCGTGCAATAGTTTTCAAATCATAATTATTTCTCTCTGGTTCGATGTGTTTGGAGATCGATACGGATAGTATTTGGATTTTACCCAATGACATGTTTCTACGAGTCCTCCAGTGCAGTGGTTCTCAACCTGGGGGGCCGGGACCCGCCTGTACCACTGATATAGTTTGCCCTCAGAATAGGTTTTATTGAGTGTATTTTTCTGAGAGTCAAAGTGCACATGACTTTCTGATGGGGGATGAATAAAGTAGCGTAACGCATCAAAAAGCCACAGTATCTGGATCACATTGCACAACGCCAAGGAGTCGCCAACACCAATTATTCATGAGGGTTCGCGACTTGAAAAGGTTGAGAAACACTTCTCTAGTTCAAGATGCATCAGCAAAAAAAAATGTTGACGGAACAAACATGGATCAATCATTTACATATTTGAAAAGAATACATAAAAAAATGTGTGACTAATGGGGATTTTAATGCATGTTCTTCTAATATCTAATAAAGGTTGTAAATGAGAAGTACTTGCAGCTAACTGGCGAGAAAGATGCTCACATCACAAAGACAGAAACATCTATCCGTGAGAGTGAGAGCGAGATTCAGCAAGTGAGAAATGAAGTCGCCAGGTGCGTTTTTGACCAATGATTACCGGTACATGTCAATCCTGGTGCAAATGTAGCTGCTGACCTATTTCCTTGCACTTACTTCTTCTTTTCAGTGCTAAAGAAGCCCACTCAGCTTTGCAAAATGTCTGCGATGAATTGAAGCAGAAACTCAACACAACAGAAGCTGACAAACAAAGCCAGAGCCTGAAGATGACTGCAGAGATCGATGACCTCAGCAGAACCAAAGTCATCCTCGAAGAGCGGCTCATCGAGCTTATAAGGTATGACCTGCCTATTACAGCTGCCAGCGGCGTCAAGGGGGTGTGTTGTTTGAGTTTCTTAATGAAGAAAGGGTTAAAGTTCCTCTTCTTGTTTGATGTCTCCCACCTTGTTACGTCTTGGTTGCTGCGTCTCTTTGATAGACCCACCGGGGAATGTGTTTTCAATTGGTTCTTCTAGTAAGAGCAGATCTCTGATGTTGTTATACTTGACATTGATGAGCGAGAATTAATGTTGAGGAGCCGGAGGGAAAAGCATCGATGAGTTCGGAGAGAAGAGGTGAGAGCAGGTGATGCTGAGAGGCCAACAGGACAGGTTAAGTCTGGTAGAGAACTGAATAGAAAAACATTGTTATATTATTAATTCTACACTGGATTCAAGGACTACTATTGCCTCAAAAGGTTTCATAGTCTGTCGGGAATAAATCACATACTGTATTCAATGATTCAGTCAGTCCCTTTGGGATGTGCCCACGTAATTTCAGTCTTTTCTTCTTTAGTGTCATGTGTGGCTTCTCAGCTGCTTCATTTGGAGTAATGAGGCTACTCCCGGTGTCAAGTACATCCAGCATGGTCGTATAAAATTACAGTTCATAACAAGTACGTGACATGCTCAATTTGTTCAGTCTTCAAAGATCGTGTTTATTTTGCATCTGCTTCCCACGGCAGCTTTGAAATACTGAGCATCATATATTCCAACCTTTAACAGAACACGATTCATTAATTTTTATAATGAGGACGTTTTAACTGCTTCCATCCATGTTTTCACTCAATGTACGTACTGATGTGATCTACATAAGTAAACGAGACCACCAGAAAGTAGACTGGTTATTTTTATAAAGTTATTCTTCGCGCTTGCACTGGTGCCACCGGGTCCGATTGCGACAGCATCAGGTGAACACGTGGACGCTCACCAGAAACTCCTCCAGCTCAGACTCCATTGGGGCCTCTGGCGGAGACTCGGATCCAGCTTTGCTGCCGACCGCGACGTGCTGTCGGAGCTCTGGCAGGAGGAAGAGAGCTCCGCCCCCGGCAGCAGCAGCAGCATCTCCTCCGACAGGGAGCAGATTTCCGTCTCGCTGGGGGGTTGGGCTGGGGGGGGTCCACGCAGGACGCCAAACCAAAACAGATTTGAAAGTTCATTGTAGTAGCTTTGAGTTGAATACATTTCTAAACGTATCTTTGATCCCGGGGACTAATATTTGTTGAGATGGCAGCGAATGACTCGAAACTTGGCGGCATTTGTCTTTTTTTGTGCATTACATCAGGGACAAAGATGCTCTTTGGCAGAAGTCAGACGCTCTGGAGTTTGAGCAGAAACTACGAGCAGAGGAGCGCTGGTGGTTAGTCGATAAGGATGCCACGCAGTGCCTCGGCTGCGAGGGACACTTCACCTGGTGGCTGCGCAGACATCACTGCAGGTGGGCCTTTCAGACAACATACAGTATCACTACTCAAAATGCAAGGCGTCAGAAATGTTTTCTAAACAAAATTGTAGGTGCAATATGGATAAAAAAATAAAATAATGTCCCCCTTACATTTTACATTTCTAGGCTTTGTGGCCGCATCTTCTGCTACTACTGCAGCAACAACTTTGTGATGACCAAGCACAGTGGGAAGAAGGAGCGCTGCTGCAGAGACTGTTACACCCAACACAGTGTGGTGGTGGAGCGGTTCACAAAGGCAGAGCTGAGTCCCTCAGACATTCAGCCTCCTCCACCGGGAGCTGGACCTCAGCCACCACCTGAACCAGCCCCGTATACACCCACTCCAAGGGTAACAGGTGAGAGGCGAGCTGGAAAAAAAACAAACACATGCTGATTACGACATGCTGACTTGGCCCAAATGTGGATTGCTGTAGTTCATTGCTGTAACATAACTGGGAGCTTTTAAGCAGAAGTGAAAAACTGAATTTATTGTATTGAGGAACATATAATTCATTTGACATTTCCAATCAGGGGAGAAGCTGTTTTATTTGAATCGAAAATAAAGGAACTGGTTACAGTAGGTCTCTTTTGGTAGTGGCTTAGTCTCAAACATTATTAGAATATGTCTTCTCTACTGTACACTCAATATGTTTGATGTCTACTGTGTGATCAGAAAAAAATGATAACATAAAAGTATATAGTGGTCCAAGAGTTTAACTTATACATTCTTGTTCCTCTCAGTTTCAGACCCCAGCTACAGACCTGACGATGGAGTTTTTGACATAATCACAGAGGCGGAAGTGAATGGTGTCTACGACAGTGACACCACCTCCCAGACCACAGCAGGCTCCCTGGAGGGAGAACAAGACCAGCGGCCTCCAGGAGCACTGGATATGTGAGTATATATATATACTGTATATGTGTATATATAGATACGTATATATATATATATATATATATATATATATGTATATATATATATGTATGTATATATATATATATATATATATATATATATATATATATATATATATATATATATATACACACAAATTAATTCAATCAATTATATCTCTAAGAAGAGTAACAACTATTCAATTCAGTTTATTTTGTATATCCCAAAATCACAAATTATGAATTTGCCTCAGAGGGCTTTACAATCTGTACACATACGACATCCCTGTCCCAGGACCTCACATCGGATCAGGAAAAACTCCCAAAAAAACCCTTTCACTGGAAAAAAGGGAAAGAAACCTTCAGGAGAGCAACAGAGGAGGATGCCTCTCCCCGGATGGACAGACGCAATAGATTACAGAGTTACAACACATTCAATGAATATGACAGAAATTATTAAAAATTAGTAGTAGATATGGACCATGATCCAGATTTCCACAATCCATGAAACAGAAGGAGGTAGAGAGGAGGGGGGTGAGAGGAGAGAGAGAGAAGTAGAGTTATTAATGTCCAATGAAGAGATGTACATTTGTCCAGAAGGAGAGAGGGAAGAGGAGAGAGGAGCTCAGTGTATCCTAAAACGTCCCCCAACAGCCTATCAGCCTATAGCAGCATATCTAGGGGCTGGACCAGGACCATTTTTGTGAATGTGTCATAATTAGCATTTTCATTATTGATGTATGGCCAACAAACCTGTTTTGTGAGGTCACGGTGACCTTTGACCACCTTTGAATCAGTTCAACTATGAGTCCAAGTGTACATTTGAAGCCAAATTTGAAGAAATTCCCTCCAGGCATTCCTGAGATATTGTGTCCGTGAGAAGTTTGTGTACACGTATTATACAAAAATGTACAAATGTTTTGTTCTTAAAGCAGCCAAGCAATGAGGCTTTCTTTCTGGTTGCCATATTGTCGAAAAGTAGTATTAAGGAAGTGAACAAGCTCTGTATTATCACGAATGCACCACAGAGACAATGTATATCAGTCATTGTTGTAAACAACAATATCATTGGAGACACTCATCGTGGCCCGTTCCCAAAGTCACAGTACACCCCAAGAAACAGGATCTCTAACACGTAGCAGCACCGTGAGAGAATCCTGCCCCCTTACCAGGTGTCAAATGGTAAATAGGGAAGTATTTCTTCTCGTTTTCATTCATGAGCAAAAAACAAATTGCAAGAATAAAGAAGTGCCAGTTTCATGCCAGTGAAGGTGATGGTGTCGTGGTGTTACTACCCACTGGGTTGTAAATAGTATGGACACGTGTTCAACATCACATGCGCAGAAGTATTCTGTTGTTGCTGTCATCCTATAATAATAATACATAATACACCAAAAATACAGGGGAAGATGAGTTAACATCGAAATAACTTTAATTGAACTTAAAGTCCTAAATAATGTTCAACATAATGTATTGTATTGTATGAAGAAAATGGGGATACAACCTGCGAAATGCATGGGTAAAATCCATATTCTACTTTAAATCCCTGATGATGAATCTGAAGTGTATCACCAAGGCATTTGGAAGACAGCTTTACCTTCTGTATGTCAGCTACACCTGAAGAGTTACAGTATATGCATTGAAAAGAATATATTACTGCGTGTGTCTTGCAGAGGCTCCAGAGATGTGACCCCTGATGACCCTGAAGATCATGTTGCCACTGTACAGGATTCAGAAATCAACCTTCTCAAATCAGGAGAAGTCACGTAAGTCTTGACCTTTGCTTAACTTAATGGGTCACTTTGGTATTTTTCAACCTGGACCCTATTTTTCCATGTTTTTGTGTCTCGGTGACAGACAACGGGGACAACAATTTTTTTAACTGGTCCATTGTTGGGGGAGAACGCTGCAGACGACATTAAAAAAAATGTCAATGTTGTCGCTGAATATTTAGTTGATTTCAACAATGTGGCTTGGGACACAGACAGACATGCCGCATCAAGCAAAAGGTGAAGAAAAATGATTTCCATTATGTTGTCAGACACCAATAATAACAATCTGAGTCTGTCAGTGGAACACAAAAAAAGCAAGCACTTTTAGAGTGCAATGTAAATTGACGGTGAGGAATTGCCCTAAACGACGCCATCGCAGCCCGTTTGCCGTTTGAAGTATTCTCCCTCAACACTGGTCCACTTTAAAAAAGAAGTCACTTAGGCACAAAAACATGTGAAGATAGCATCCAGGTTGAAAGAAATAACCAAAATCCCCCTTTAATGTGATGAGTCACCTCGTCTTTATTCCACTCCTCATTGCAGGATGGCTGTCCCGCTCAGCATTGACGATATCTCTCAGTTTGGCGACGGCTCCAGGGAAATTCTCATCAAGTCCAGCTGTTACAGTGTGATAACGGTCGCCGTGGGCAACTGTGGGCCAACCATCAGCTGGACGTTTTCCTCAGAGCCTAAGAGCATCGCCTTTAGTGTGGTGTACAGGGAATCCAGCGACACTCATGTGGAGCAGTCAAAGGTAGACGAGCTCGTCGAAGACCAATGTGTTGAGAGACTCGGCCCTTGTGCACGGGAAACATCCCAGAGCGCACAAGCCAACGACAATTTTGTTCCATAAATTAAAATGGAAGTACATCATGAAGCTGAAGGCAGTGCTATTTTCAATTGTTAGAAATTGCAGCCACTTTAATATTAATAATGACTCAAAAGCAGAAGTTCTCACCGGGTACAATGGAGTGACCCTGTGCATGCTTTCATAAGCGCCCCCTACAGTTTGTTTGTTATTTGTTATTTGTTATAAAACCACTGCAGGTTGCCAGTGCTGCGGTGCTCAGCAGGTTGAGGTACACACCTTGTTCTTCAAATGTCAGGGTTTGTAAATGAGATATGAACTTTCGTGTCACACACCATCCCCGTCCACTCTCGTTAATATTTCCCCGATGTCACATTTTCCTGAATTTGCTTTATATTTAAGGGGTGTTGGAGTTTACAAAATGTTACAATTATTATGTTAATGACGATCATTTAATTCCTGCTTGACAGCAAAAGCAAATGTAACATAAATGTCATAAAAACCAAAGCGTTTAGCCATAATTATTATGATTATAGCGGACGAGGGGAGATTTGTTCGACAACCTGTGGCAGAATCTTTCATCTGTACGTTGAGTTTGACTTCATGTGTCTGTTCTTCTCTCAGGTCCTGATTCCTTTAACGCGCTGCAATTCCCATAAAGAGACAATTCAGGGACAGCTGAAAGTCCGAAACCCCGGCCTCTACACGCTCGTCTTCGACAACTCCTTCTCACGGTGTGTGCGCGTGTGTGTGTGCGTGTGTGCGTGTTTCTTTTGTGCCCCAGCGTCTCGTTTCAATGAATCAAATGAGTCTTTTGATCCCAAACTCTTTTCCAACAGGTTTATCTCCAAGAAAGTCTTCTACCATCTGACCATGGAGAGGCCCATAATCTATGATGGCAGCGACTTTCCCTGAAGCTGAATAAGTCCCACAGGGACGTCGTCACGACGTCACTGTGGCAGCTAGAGGGACACTGAAAAGATGGCAAATTCAATTTTTTTTTTCACAAAACCTGTTTTTAATGTTTTTTGTGCCATTTAAGTTTGTGGCCTTGATGTTTTGAGGCGTGTTCCTGTTTTAATGAAGTGAGGTGAAAAAACGATTTCAGGAAAGACAAATGTTAAAGTTTTGAAGTTGAATTTAAGTATTTACTTTTAGTTCAGCAAGGTTTAAATTAGTAATTTGTTATGTGATTTTGTTATTTTTTCCTTTAAGTTTTGTTGGTCTTAGTGCTGCTTTGGCCTTTCTTTTCCCCAAATATGCTCTTACATTAGGGAAAGCAGATCACTACAAGTAACACTCGGGGTATGAAATATGGTAAGAGGCTGTTGTCCGACGACAAGTATTTATTTGCAAAAGAAGTCTCTGGAGACCCAGGAAAGATTTTTCAAATGTGGTCAGTTGTTGTGCAATAGTTTAAGTCAAAGCTTGTTTATTAATGGACTCGACTGAACGCTGTTTGTGCTTTGCCAGAGCAGGAAAGGAGAACGAGTAACTGGCTTGGAAAAATACTGTTTCTGTTTGATCACAAAACATATGCATTTTGTGCAAATCTCAGGAGTGGGACCTTAAATTGTCCTCCAGCGGAAGCATGTCCTAATTTATGTTTTTGGAAAACAAGAAAAAAGAAAAGAAAACTGCCATCTTACTTTGTGTGTAAGGAGACGACAAACCAGCGTTCTCCATTTGGTTCTAGGTTCTAATGAAGCAGAGTGCCGGTTCTTACACAGACCTTCACTATAAGTATATTAATGACCGTCAGCTTATGAGCTACAGTACATTCAAAGTGCCTAATAACTCTGATGGCCAGAGTTAGTTTTCTTTTATATTTGTATATTACACTCTCTATTATCCACACAAAACATGACACCTGGTATGAGTTGATAGTATTCTGTAAAAACTTAATTCCAGTTACGTTTAAATCACAATATGCACAATATATTTCAGTGTTATCAGTTGAAATGATTTTTCTGTTTGGATTTGGTTTGAATCTCTTTTTGTGATATGTTTAGATAATCTTCAGTAGTGCGTGCTGTTAAATGTTTCTTTTATAGCAAAGCAATAAGGACAAACGGGCTGACTCACTTTTGGACACATCCATACACTAATTATTGAAGTCTATATGCTGCTTTTATAGAGATTTGTTTGCACTTCACAGTCAGATCTCTTATATTTTTGATGGGTGTAAATTGGTTTCTATGCAAAAGCTCATATTTTCTCTAAAGAGCTGCACTTTGTTATAATTGTTTTATAAATTGTTAAAAAACAATATTAAATCTGTTAAAATGTACACTATCTTTGTCAAAGAGTTCACGCAGGCACAGATTTGTCTACTTTTTTGTTTTGGAGGAATATAATGTGCAAGAATCACCGCTGCAATCACTCGGTGTAACTGTTGATAGATCTGTCAAACAGCCAGGAAACCTGAATAAAACCTGAGAGTGAGGATGCCTCCGACATCCCATAACATGTGTCTGGTTTAGTGTTTGACAGCTTGGAACGACGGAAACAACAAGATTAAAATATGCAGCATCAATCATTCAGAAATGAAAAACGCCAACACACACACACATTCCAGTTTAAAACCTCTCGTCACATTGTTTTAATCCACAAAGATAAACAGTTTCATACAGACCTGGATTTTATGTGACGAAAAACACTTTCCCACGAAATTGACCAAATGCAGAAAACTTGATCAAATGATCAACCTCACAATGATAGAAGTGTCAGAAAGAAGCAGGTCTGCCACTCGCATATCATGAATCTCTTCTTTCAGTTTGAGTTCAGAGTGGGAGACACAATATCAACTTGTCTTGTCTGTGTGTGTGTGTGTGTGTGTGTGTGTGTGTGTGTGTGTGTGTGTGTGTGTTTGGGGACACTTTCAGCCTCAGGAAAGCAGGGGGATGAATTTTGAGTATCTAACAAGCCCCAGCTCAGCAGCAGCTGTAAAGCTCTCTGGCCAAACGAGGATGTATCTGATGCCTTCAAAATAAAAGAGGAACGCGTCTCTTCACGGTCTAGCAACCTCTAGTTAATTCGACTTTCATCCTTCATCGTAGTGTTGGAGTTAGCTCTTTGCAAGGCTTTAGAAAGCAATGGAATATATTTGCTTTCAGAGCTATTTCTGACTGATATTTTGCAAGTGAGGCTTTTATTCTGAAAATACACACCGAATTGGCTGCCTTTTGATCATTGTGCGCTTGACACATGTTGTATTTCACACCTGTGCAGAGAGAGAAAGTCTCAGCATCCCGTCCTCCAGGAGTGCGTGTTGCAGTCTGGTTGGTGAACGCGCCACGTTGGACTGAACCGACGACATGTGGCTCCACATCAGAGGGGGGTTCCTCACTATGTGTTTGGCTTCGACTGTGAGTGATTTCCTTTGATTTCACCTTTGTAAATAGGGGGTGGGGGGATATATACATTTATTATTTGTGCCACGTAGAAAACTTAAAGCTCTCCTATGTTGTTTTAAAAACCTAAACACATTGAACTCTATTTGAGGAAATGTATCTCGTGTTCTGTTCTCTTAATGTCGAGACTTATAATGTATTCGGCATAATTAGGACATGTGGAGTTTAATGAGCTTTAATCAAAGACAAGCCTGTGCGCGTGCGTGCGTCTGGTACGTGTGCGCGCGCCCTGCATCTGTCTGCAGGAGTTTATTAGCACGCCGGTCTGAATTTAGTCTATAGGCTATAATGAATGTGAATAACAATGTGTGTAACGTGTTTAGTGCAACCCCAAACCCCATGCATGTGTTCCGTGTAAATTAATCTTGAGCTTTTATCATATAACATTACAATCTGTTTTTATATCCCAACTATATTAATATTTGTGGCAAAAGGCCCTAGATTAACTGGGGTTTGCTTCACGGCACAAAATATGATGTTTTACTGGTTTTGTTAGTCTCCTACTGTATTAAACTGAATATCTTTTAGTTTTGGACTATTTCTCTGCCATAACTAGATCTTTGAATTTATTCACCTTGGGTTCTGGGTAACTGTGATGCTGTGTATTCTTTAGACATTTTAGAGACATTGGATTTTTTGTTTATTGATATATTTTCAGGGACAATGCACATTGATTGACGAAGTGTTAGCCAAAATGGTCATTTCCAACTTCTCCCATATCTCTCTTAATTTAGCCATTAAAACAACAATAAAACACACCACATGTACAATTAAAACCAGAGAAAGCTGAACATGATCAATATCGTAGAGTAGTAGGGCAAGCATCATGCAATATTTGTAATAACAGATTAATCAGTTATAAATAATTAAACAAATTGTTATTTTCAATCATAATGCATATGAGACCTGGTAATATTGTATCATTACTTTGTACTCAGTAATTTACATTTTGTGGCTTGTAAAAAAAGTAAAAGATGCAAGTATGTAAGTGTGTTTAGATATTGTAGATTGTTTTTGTGCATTTAAATGTAAATTGTCTAATAGGCCTAACAGAAAAATGTATGCTCGTGGTATGGAATATTATGGGAAGGTTACATTTATTTAATTTTCCATTAAACTACAACACAGACAAACACACACACACGCACACACACATACACACACTGCATGACTTGTTTGCTGCTGTTACCACTTTATTTACTATCTGCAGTGTGTGTACAATTCGTCTTGGCAAATCAACCGTGACGAAGCAAGACAGGCAACAAACCACACACACGTAGACTCTGCTCATCCACACTGCGACAGCCTTTTTAATGTGTTTTTATCAACAGCATTATAAGGTTATTATTACATCTCCATAATGGAATAGAAATTTGAGAATCAGGCAAACGGGTGGTATGATGATTAGCATGACAGTGAGAGAATGGGAACAGGACAGGCATCCATCACCGTGTTCCACTTCAGTCTATTCACATTCAATGCTCAGGACTGCAGAGAATTATAATGAACGGGGTCCATAAACACACACAATCACACATTTAAAAAGAAACCACAGTCACTACAAACAAGGCAACTAGCACATTGTCTCTTTTCAATGTTTAGATATATGACCGGATCTTTGCACCGAAAGAAGCATCAGATAGAGAGAGAGAGAGAAAAGAAATGGAAGATGTCTGGTCATCTCTTTAATCTCATGAATGAAACCTGAACGGTCTCACCAGCAGCAAGCTACCGGTACTTATTTTATACAGTTGTGAGTTCAAGAATATTTGACGTTTTGAGAAATGCGGTCATTCATTTTCAAGAGTTAAATCAACACCGGTCTCGTGTTTGTACGACTAAATATTGAGCTAACGTTACATTCAGCGGTCGGTTAGCTTAGCCTAGCATACAGGCTAAAGGAAGCCGCTTGCTAATTGACGAGTTATTGTTTTTCCAAGAAGTAAAACACACGTTTGTCCTTATTACACTTCTACTGAAGTACCGGTCAGCAGATGCGAGCTTTGGACAGAGCCGACTCGCTGCTCCCCTGTTTCTAGTCTTTATGCTCGGTTAAGCTAATCCGTTGCTAGTTCAAGCTTCATATTTAGCATACAGATATGAAAATACAATCAATATTCTCAATTTGAAAGCAACTTAACAACCATATTTTTCAAAGTGATCCGTATTCTTTGATATCTTTCTGATATCTGATTGTTTTATGTATTTCTATCCCGTGCCACAACACACCATGGCGGAAGCATAAAAGTGCACACTATTCGCTGTAAAAAAAAAAGAGGCAACATCTGCAAAGTGAGCCCAGTTTGATGGACACTTTTCGGTTCGTGGATAATGGGTTTCACCTCTCAGAGACCATTTTTACAGCCAACTGCACACTAGCCTGCCAGTGTGAAGGGGCTTTTGGGTTTGCATTTAGTTTCCTGGCTCATAGTACCCAGACTAACCTTGTACGCCCCCACAATGCATGCTTAGCTACGTGTTTCTGCTTTAAATGTAAATGCCCTTACTGTGGTGCTGCTCATCTCCTGCTTGCTCAAACAATAAATTATAATAACACTCACAGTTTAGCAGAGAACATTATACCTTTACGTGTGTATACATATCGCAGCTTGAAGCGCACTTGCTGCAAGATCTGGTAGCTCAGCAGGAGGCAAGATAAACCATCCTTTTCATGGGTCCCTCGCCTCCCTTTGAACAGGAGCAGCAGTAATTGTTAAGTAAATTGCGCGATGACACCTCATTAAATTATTGGCATTGCATTAAGGAACAAAGAGGATTGGCAGCAATTTGCTCAGGTTTCTTTTCCGACACGTCTATTTGTCATTAATGGAGGGAGAGATGGTGCTGAGGTTGTACGCTTGTTATTTAAAGTTCCTGTGAATAACTTTTAACTGTTAATAAAACTGTCATTTAATACTCTATATGATTTGCACAAGTAAACACCGTCAGTGAGAAATTTTGTCTATTTCTATATCGTTGTTCTTAATGCTCATCATCGGTGCAACCGGGTCGGATTCCACGCCAAATAAGACAAAATCCCCCAGGTTCACCAGAAACCCGGGCAGCGACCAGCCCACTGCGATCAATACACAATTAAAAGTTCCTTACAGTGGCTTTAGGACATTTGTTTTCCCTTCTAACAAATGTTGGGAGGATGTTCTGTATTGGAACTCCTGAAGGTGGTTTTGACATAGTTGCCAAAGTGGTTTGTTATTCTGCACAAACACAAGCTTATTTGTGTGTGTGTGATGATGCACAAGTTCACACATAAGACACAAAATGATGAGAAAGGGCCGCGGGGATTGATTGCGTTTGATTGCCTTTGATTTTGAAACAGAAATGAAGTGTTTTGGTCCAAACCAATTTTTTATTACATCTATTGTCACAGCATCAGTCTTGATTGACTGTGTAGCATTTTTGGTTTAAAACCTTCAAATGCTTTGGCTTTTCCATTGATGTGAATCTCAAAGACAGAGTATAGAGATAATAATCAACGTGTCAAGGAAATTCATATGTTTGAATCTAAATCTGTTATTAAAAATGTGTACATTTTGAACAAACATCCTGTTTGTGCACTGCCACAACACGTTTGGCATTTTGTTCTCAAATTCCCGAGCGGTTTTGTTTTTCCAGTAACAACATGCCCTCACTCAGTTTGAATGATATGCACCACATTATGATAATAAAAATATCTATGCAAGGCGCATTCAGTCGTGTAATTTCATGAAACTGGCTCCAGGTGGGTTTGTAGATGTTGCCGTTTCACCCTCAGAGAAACTCATAGATCTTTTGTTATTGGAAATGGATGGCACTCAGATGGCTGTTGAGTGGGAGGAAACTCTCCAGAGTGTTTGTGGTCCCAGAGCTTCTGAAGCTTCTTTCATTACGAGTTCCCTCAAGTGTTTCACAATGCGATGGAGCGAAGCTGAATCCAGCGCGAGCGTCTGTGCAATGTGCCTATCAATAACGGAGATGACTTCATCACTGCTGTGACCTGCCTGTGTTGTTCTCTGGGTTTTATTCATCTTTTTCTTTTGGACTGAAATAGCAGACTCAAAATTACTCAGCGTGGGGAAAAACTAAATGCTAAGCATTAAAAAAATTGTGAGTCATTTTGGAAATGGAGGGGCATCGTGATTACATATCTGCCTGTAAGTATACCTCCTTTTGCTTCAATGTAAAAAATGAGCTTTTCTGCACCAGAACGGCTGCGTAATTTAAATCCAAGTGTTATGTTTCTTTCCAAGTCGATTACTAAAGTCTAACAATAATATGCAAGCAGCAATAAACATAAATACATATTTTCTAACGTGCAAGAAAATCTCTTCTGACTTTTAACAACACACATAGTCCGGCAGTATGCTTTCAAAGATAACTAAAAAGCACCTGCCTGCTGCTCTGACCTTTATATTCAAGACCACCTAAATTCGCCAGCAGCATGAGATTAAATGAAATGATGCTTTAATTCAACCCAATAAAGTTGAGCCCATATACAGAAGATAATCCACTTATAGTACGACCACCAGCTTTCTCAGTGAGCACAGGGAAATGATCGGTTTTACTGAATGTTTACAATAGAATTGGCGTCTTAGATTTGTTATGTGGACTCACTTCTGGCCTTTCTCTTCTTCGACATACTGGTCATCTGGAAACCGGTCCTCACCAATGAAAATGGCCCATTCTGACTAACACACGCGTTCTATATGTACCGTATATCCATACTCTGCCTCAAACCCTTAGTAAGTAATGCTTCCTTGGAGACAATGATCAAAGCACGGCCCTCCTTCTCTCTCTACAACATCTGGCGTGATAGCAGAAGTGTTCAGAAACACATTTACATTTATATCAAACTAAAATGGAAGAAGTCTCTGTCCTTCCAATTTTCTCGACAAACGTTCATCCGATGTAGTTCACACTTGGCGGGTGTATTGCTAAAGACCCACGGAAGCGCAGTGTATAGTGTGAGCTCTTGAGGTCTACTAGAATATATGTATCGGTAGTGTGTAGACATTGTAGTTTATTGAGAGGGGATCCTTATTAACTGTTGCACTGCCGAACGGCATGCTGGGTACATGAAAGTCCCGTCATCCTTTGGTGCATACTTCCTCCGTCCACCCCTCCTCCCTGCGTTACACTCCAACATCAACCTTACATCAGTCCTTTTCTCTCCCTGACACAAAGGGTTCTTAATGTCTTAGTCTAAGATCAATGTCGGTCCAATGCAAAAGCAGTTCTTCTGTTTGTTTGTGGCATCAGGAAACGAAGGGATGAGCAGAGTCGGAATAACAGAAGGACCTCCGAGCGGCACTAAATGAATGGAGCGCACCGTTGTTGGAGGCCAGGACTGAGTCCGTGTCCTTTGGAATAAACTCATTTAATGAACTGTCTGAGCTTCCCCTCTCTGTATGCTATGGTGAAAGACCATTTTGCTTAATGCCACTGGTGGAAATAGACTGAAAGGTTACTGTGTATGTGGGAAAGCATATCCCGCTGAAGGCAAAATGACTCACTGCCCTTTAGAGATTGGCGTACACGTGACACGGAAAGCCTTTTTTCATGCAAGTTACAGAGCGAGTGGCCACTGTGTCCTCAACTTGAAGGTCTAAATATATTTAATCGGACATCCCTTCCTTCCTTCCTTTCTTTTTTCCTACCTCCTAGGCTTTGTCGAGCCTGCACCCTGAATGCGAGTTCATATTTCAGCTGGAGAAGGAGGAACGCCACTGCCTTCAGTACATTGCAGAGCACGGCAACAGAAGCACAGAAGGTGTGCTTTCAATTTTCAAAATCACTCTGCAGCAGTAGCGCATATAAATCCGGGCGTGGCTGAATATGAAATGCATTGCACATGTTCAGAGTCTAAGAGTCTAAGATGGAATAAATGCTTCCCTGAGAATCATCCGCTGACAGGTCTGCAGAATCAAAAAGGCACTGGGTTATCTGTCACTGCGATGCATCGGTAGAAAAGACCATTAAGAATGATTACACAATCATTTATGGATGTAATCTATCTCAAGATAAATGTCTGGGTTGGAGATTTCCAGTATTTCCTCATAGATGTCTTAAAACAAGTTACACAGAGGCAGATGTTATGGCTTTGAGGTATGTCGTCGTGGGTATTGTGCATGATTCACCCCATTTACCTCCACTGTATCTCTACGAAAATACATTTAGACTGGGCGCATTTCGAGGGGCGGTGCATGTCATTGCATATAAATGTGTGTTTATGTAATCTCCCCTCTGATTAACTACCCCGACACACACACACACACACACACACACACACACACACACACAAACACCTACCCTTTTGTTTAACCTTCTTCCTTCTTCGACACAAAAGGTTGTCGGCCGTTCTGGGATGCAGTCACCTGCTGGCCTCATGCAGCCGTCGGGGAATCGGTCCAAAGAGCTTGTCCTGCCGTCTTTTCCCTTTTCAAAAACAACACAGGTGACTAAAGGATCGCATGGTGAAAGAAGAGGGTGAGTAGGGGGTTCGGGCTGAGATGATGACGAGAGCAGCGTTTCCACCAGTGAGTCAAAAAAAGGTTCAATTGTTGCTCTAATGAAAGCAAAGGGTGTTTGTTTGTTTTCATCTCGTGAAGTATGTCTGTTTATTTACTTGTTCAGGCATTAATTCGCCGATATGTTTTCTTTTCCTCGTGGCGGCTCTCAGGGATCAGGCTCGCTAGATTGTCACAGGAATCTGAAAATCAAAGTAATTTGTATTAACAGGTAAATTAGCAGATTTGGGAGTGTAGGCAGATTGTGAAACCCACACAGATGTTAAGCTAAATTAGACAAAGTACCTTGATGTGTTATGTTAGAATATACAACAGTGTGGACATAAGACTAATCGTCTCCAGCCACACGATGTGGCCCTGTGTGGCTGTATCTAGGTGGTGTACGGTGGTGCTTTGAGCTTTGTGTCATAACGGATGGATGGTAAAGGTTGGAAAGATTCTCATGTTAACAACAAGGGAGTGGTCACGACTATCGGAGTCTTCAATGAGGTTGCACGACCACAGCGGTGTTTGTGTAAGTTGTTGAATCTATTCTGAGGATGATCTTTTTGATATCTTGACCTTTTGATCTCAGGTTCAGTGAGCCGTAACTGCACCAGGGGAGGCTGGTCCAGACCTTTCCCCTCGTACCACGTCGCCTGCAGTGTGGATGATGACATACCCGAGGTGAGAGCTTCTGGGGCGCGGCAGATAAAGAGGAACTAGAGAGCACAGAGGTCAGGACAAGAGGAGACGCAACAGGGACAAGAAACGCAACCAACTGGGAAAAGAACAAACAGAAGCAAAGACAAAGAAAGACATCAACAGACCAAACAAGCTAAATTAGAAATAAAAATGTACCATGCTACAAGAGGTTCTTGCCTAAATGTTAGTGCAGCCTGTCAGACTTTGTTTCTTTAATTTGAGTAAATATGCCTCCTGGTTCGTTGCCTCTCACGAGCACAACAGAAAATGTATTCAAGCACAAATGTGCCTCCATATAAAAATACTTTTGCAATGTCGTGAGTGAATTGAATGTTACCCATATCGGGTAATGGCTGAAATGATCTCATTTCACAAAGATAGAATGGTGTTTAATTATGCTGAACAGTGGGTTTTTTGGAGGATAATTCACTTTTGGTGCAATACAGAACAGTTTGAAAAAATATTTTTTAAGCCTTCCAATAGCTGGGTGGATATCCACAAATTAGAAGCTCTGATGTAATTAAGAAGTGTTTTTATGTACTTCTGTGAGTCTGCGGAGGCCAGTCATACTGCCATTTGACTCGGCTCCCGAATATGGAGAAAGCTTTCTTGCTCTCATGCCGCCTTCCTCTCTTCAGTGCGGCTGCGTCCGGAGCTTGTCGGCAATTTGGTGTCATTTTGAGACATTAAATTCATTTAATGCCTCGCAGCATTTCGACACTGGAGTACAACATCCTTTTATACTAAATCTTCCCTCTCGTCTGGCTTTCAGACGGAGCAGTCGTACTTTGCCACGGTGAAGCTGATATACACCGTCGGCTACAGCCTCTCTCTCGTGGTGCTGGCTGTCGCTGTGTTGATCCTGTTGCTCTTCAGGTAAGAAAAGATGACATTAAAATAATGCGTCGTGGTTGTCCAGAGAGAAGACGCACAGACTTTTATTTGATTTTTCATCAGTAACCAGTGCATTTACCACATGGAGCCGAGCAATAGCGATCACCACAATGTTGTTCTACTGTAAACAAAAAAAGTCCTTTAGTCCTGGGTCTAATAAAACACCTTTAATAATGTCTGACCCTCACTCAGTTTTGGGGGCTTTTGTTTGGGTCTTTAGATTTTACACATTTAAAATGATGTCCGAATGTTGTTTATTAAGGAATATTTTGACATTTTGGGAAATGTTGCTGCCCTTTTGACGCCACTCGTACGGTAAAAGCAGGTGATTATTTTAGCTTAGCATAAAGACTTAACTGGAGGAAGCATCTAGCCTGGCCCTGCCAAAAGTACACCAGCCAGCACCTCTGAATTTTACTTATAAACAATCTTTCTTGTTTGTTTAATGTAACCCAACATAAATATGAAAAATTGTATTTGCATGACGTAAATTATTCATATAGCGTGCACACGGAAAAAGGGCACCACCAGCCTTATAATCTAACTCTCAAATGTGCTTATATCCCAACATATTGTACTTTTAGGGATGAGGAGCGGTGATGTCGCAAGAAGTCATTTTAGAGCCAATAACCTTGAAACACAAAGTACTGTAATGAAATCAGTTTTCATGTGTCATGGCCATAATGTTCCCTCTCATAATGCCTTGCGTGCTTCTCCTTTATCTGCGTCGTCCCCCTCAGTACCAATTGTGTTCTCTCTTGGATGTGGACCCTCATTGAAATGGGTCAACAGGTGCTCTAAGTCCACTTAGCAACTGATTGTCACAAAGTCAACCATTTCCTCCCCTCCCCGCATCACTCAGCTCTGTGGTTCACTGGATTAAAAGAAGTAGGAGCGTGTAGGACAAGAGAACCGCTCAATTAATGGTTTCTTTTTTTTCTCTGTGCAGCTGGTGTGCAGTTCGATAACTTCCATCTCTTATTACATTTGTATTTATTGTGTTTGTTCCTCATATTCTACATAGTTTGTTTTGTAATTTTTTTGAACTAATACCGTGTCAGCTGCCTATCAAGAACCATGCACACCAAGGCATTGTAGGTATTAGTTAGGGTGTGACGACGTGTTGGGATGCAGAACATATTTGATTTGTACTCATCTCGCCGTTTGGCTGCATTGCACAACACTCCAGTACTTTTATTGCTATTCTGATCTTTCAACAGGAGGCTGCGTTGTGCCAGGAACTTCATCCACATCCAGCTTTTCGTCACATTTATCCTGAAAGCTGTGGCTGTGTTCATAAAGGATGCAACTCTGTTCTCGAGCGACGACACCAACCACTGCACCCTTTCCACGGTAAGAACGAGAGGCTCTCGGTTGTATTGGCAAATCTTCACTGGGCAGATGATTGCGTAACACCTGTGCACTTCCCTCCTACTATCCCCCCCCCTTACAGCTCACCCTATGTCCTTCTTTTCCTTCCTTTGTTTCTGTCCAGTTTGCCTGTAAGGTCTCTGTGGTCTTCTGTCACTACTGTGTAATGTCCAATTTTTTCTGGCTCCTGGTGGAGGCGCTTTACCTCAATTCCCTGCTGCTTTCGTCCTTTTATCAAAGCCTTCGACTCCTCTGGGGCTTCAGCCTGCTGGGATGGGGTGAGAGATCTTGACATGACATTTGTTAAGCCGAGCTTCAGACTTTTGTTTCCAATATGAGATGTCCCAAAATACAGTATCCTGTCTGACGTGACACTCTGAAGACTGAAAAATAAAGTAGGGACATTTTGTGTGTGGATAGATGCAAGGGAAACAAAATGAGTGGACTTAAAAAGACTGCATGATAGATTAGTTACAAAGCTCTGTAAAATATCAATGTTTGCTCAAGGTGAGTTACACAATTACAGAAAGAGAAACAAGAAATTAGCAAACAGTTCACACAAGTCCACATTGTTTGTGTGAGCCAAGGCACTGCTGTCTATTCTGCAGCTATACTACAATATGTGCATAATGAATTTCTGCTTTTTTAAATCTTAAAAATAGATGTGTTTTTTATTAGTACACCCTTAATTTGATGCTGTTATTCTTCTTGGAGTGCAGACATTCTCTCACTGTGTGATTTTGTGTTCAGTCCATGACTTGCACCTGGTTTGGAACTCAACGCTTTATTTTGGAAACTATTCTCATTGTGTTGCAGCTTTTTAGTATTTCTTTATTTTTGTATCTACAAAAAGGTGCAGCACACTGAATTAAATTAAAACCATCTTCCCTCTGTATTATAAAAGGTTTCAAATTTAAAAATAAATGTACATTTACTTTAGGAGTGTTAACCTTCAATTACTTCCAAATGCCATGTTTTATTAAATACCAAACCAAAAAATAGTGTAGCAACATATCACACCTACCACTCTCATCCACATCAAGTCGGCTTAAGTAAGATAACAGAATTATGCTTCGTTCTCCAAAATCAGATAACTAATCTCAAACTTATTGAGCTGAACAGTTTTTATTGCAGTTCTGTGACATTCACAGCCGCTTTCAGGGACAACAAGAAGCAGACAGATATCCCCAAAGTAATGTTTTACAACAGCCAGAAACTCTCCTGGCTCGGTTCGTCGGCAGTAGTTACCGATCAAACTGAATAAAGGTTTACGTCCCTGTGGCAGTCACGACTAATGGATTAGATTATGTTTGTGGGTTGGATGTTTCTTCCCCTTAAGTACAATGAATAAACAGGAATTGGTCCCAGCGGTGGCGATGTTACTGGAGACGTGTATGAAGCCTCTGAAATATTTCCGTGATAGATCAATACAGATACTAGAAACAGGTTAACACATTGTATAACTGTCTAATTAAGACTCAGACAACTCGGTGTGAATTGATTGCATTTTACTGACATTAGTTGGGCTCTTCTGCCTCTCCACAGGTGTGCCTGTGCTTTTCATCATCTTGTGGATTGGATCCCGGGTGTATTTTGAGAACACAGAGTTTGTATAAACTTCCTGTTTATATATATATATATATATATATATATATATATATATATATATATATATATATATATATATATATATATATACACACAGTATATATATGTACAGACATAATGACCAACAGCAACAGTGTATAGAATTTTCTTAAAATGTAATGACATACTGTATAGCTTTTTCATGAAGACACACACCCCTAGGAGGGAAGGTGAGGTACTTTACCTTTTTACACTGTGAAACTATTATAATAACTATTTTTATTTATTTATTTATTTGCAATCACTTTGTTACTATTTGCTGGTTATGAGTTGATGTTGATTTCACGGTCAGTTGCAGTCCTTGTACATCACACCTTTCAAGAAGGACTAAAGAGCACATTTCTAAACGGTCTTCCTCTGTAGATGTTGGGACATCAACGAGGACTCGCCCTATTGGTGGATCATCAAGGGACCAATTGTTGTGTCTATCGCGGTAAATTGCTCTCATTGTGCCGAGACAAACAACACCCGGCAGATTGTTATGCAGATGTTTTGTTTACTTTCTTATTAGAGGTTTTGGAGAATTTGTTTAGGGTAAAAAAAAAGTATCTCATTAAAGCTCAGCATTTTGTTTTCATTTTTTTATTTTTCATTCTTGATTTTCCAATCAGGTCAACTTCCTTCTCTTCGTGAACATCATGAGAATCTTGATCCAGAAGCTGAATCCTCGGCTGATCCACTTCAATAACTCCTCTCAGTACAGGTGACGTAGACACATGTAGACACGGTGTGGCTGGCTGAACTCGGCAGTCATGCACTTCCTCGTACTTTAGTCATTACAGCATTTATTGCTTTTATCAGATTTTGCTTTCATCTTTTTCCTCATGCGGCATTTTCAAAGTTGCTTCCGTGTGACTTTATTTATCTTGAACCCGTTGAGCTTTTACAGTCTGACGGTAACACTTTCAAATATGTATTCCCTGTGTTTGATACTCTGTTAAGGAGACACTTTGATGTAGGGAGAGATGCAAGTCGAACAAGAACTTTTGATGCTCCGCAGTCGGCAATGTATTATTCATTCAGTCAACACTGAACCTCAAACTAGTCAATCTGGCCCCGTCTGGTTTTCCACTTCCCAGGATTAGAATTTCTATTTGAAACCGGATCATAAATTGGCAGAAAGTGTTTCGGGATGTCATGCCTATCCAGATCTTATAAAAGACATATCAAAGGCATGTAAGCTGAGTGATGCTTGACTTAATTGCTCCAGGTAGATTGATTTGTTCTCCTGCACATCAAAAAGAAAACATTACCTCTGCACCCTCGCTTTGAACCATGCACCTGCTTCTACTTTTCCCCCTCGTGAACAAAGTCTGCGTACTGATTGACACACACACACACACACACACACACGAGCGTCCTCTTGATGGCCATATGATGATTAGCGTGCCTGCGTGCATGGTGCTATTTAGATTGACGTGGACTAAATGACTCCCTGGGGTAGCTTCACCTCCTGCATCGGGTTTCTCTCCTCCTGTGCAACAGACGCCTGACTAAGTCCACTCTGCTCCTCATCCCGTTGTTTGGGACTCACTACATGGTCTTCAATTTTCTGCCCGACTACTTCAACGTTAACCTGCGCCTCTGTATCGAGCTGTGCATCGGATCCTTCCAGGTACACACACACACACACACACACACACACACACACACACACACACACACACACACACACACACACACACCATGCTGACACGTTGTACACCGTTGTAGTCGCCTGCCCTGCTACATTTGTTTCCATGTTTTTTCTGAACTAATTGGGTTCAATTATCGCTGGTGTGTAATAAATGTTGCATTACAATGGAGAAATATATAACTTGGTAAGATGTTGAATGAAATATCCTCTCTTGAAGCTCTATCGATCCTTTTTTTTGAGAGCGTGCTCAACCAGAGTCAAAGTTGATGGACATTGTTTGATGATTTTTTTAATGTAAGGATTTTTACCATGTTGCCAAGATAATTGTTTTGTTGCTGTTGTTTACATGTCCTCCTGATGCAAATGCAAACAATAATGCACTACAGGAAAGGAGGGCTGTTTATGTTTTGTCTTTGTCATGTTTTTATTGTGTAGCAAATGGGCTAAAATATTATTTTGAATCCCTCATTGCTGTTGAGATATTAAGATCTGGACCAACGTGGCTTAAATTTTATCATAGACATTTCACTTTGAACAACATATTAATTAGGCAGAGAAGTTTCATATAGCTATGGGATATACTTGGAACACAATTGCCCAAATCACAGTAACCCAGGCTTTGTTTATGAAAGAATTGAACAAGTACGTCCAATTTTATTCTGAATGTTTAAGTATTCTTATAAGAAGAAAGGCACCAGAGTTTACAGCCTATTACAGTCATGTGTTATTGAGATATAAATCCAAAATGATTCATTATTCCACTCTTGTTTACTGGCTGTGTGAGGGAAACACAATAGATGTTATTCATTTTTTAGCCCGTCAGCTTTCATTCGTCATCTAATTTTTAAGCCATCTTCACACGAGCAACCTAATGGTCCGGACTCGTCCTAAATGTTAATGATTAAACCATCTCTCTTTCAGGGGCTTCTTGTATCCATTCTCTATTGCTTCCTCAATCAAGAGGTCAGTACAACCCACAGCACTCTCCAGCATTTACTATAACATATTCAACAAAGCACTCAAATATGTTACAGCTCCACGTTGCATAATACGCATGTGTACCCAGATCACATACCAGCGAGGGTTGAGTGGTTCACAGTTGTCAGGGCTTAAAAAGCAAAATAATTTGCACCTCTCTTACCCTCGTTGCATAAGGGAAGGATCTCGAGCCCTTATGCACCAAGATTAATATGAGGCCTTTCCAACCCCACACGGTCTGTGTTTAATATTCAGTACACAATAACTCTCAACCTGTTTTGGGCTTCAGGGCCTCATGGGTAGTACTCGGAAGACACTCAAGCCTCAAATATATTTATGGATTAGCTAATTGAATCTACAGGTAAGTCATGGACTATTTCTTTGCCAGGTAGGCAGTGTTGATGCCCAAGAAGGCACCGCTCCGAGCCAAGAAACTGTCCTGGAAATATGTAGCAAATTGTCCTTCTAACACTCTGTTATGCCGGATGTTTAACAGAGCTGGCTGGTGTGCTAAATCAGGGGTTCTCACCCTTGTTGTAACTCACACTTCCGATTGATTAAATAAATTCTGAGGACTGTTGAAGAAAATCATTCAACTCAGAGGTTTCTGTGTTGGTGTGAGTTTAATGAAGCATGCCGGCACATTGGTGAAGATCTGAGCCGGTGAGTTGACCCGCAGCAAATGAAAAGTAAGCGTTTTAAACAGTAGGCCAAAGCAAATGGTGTAGATGGTAGAGAACAAAAGGTAAGGGAAGACCACGACCAGACGTAATGTAATTACAAGTGGTCACCAAATGCAGGAAGGACACACAGTTGGCATTTGACTCGTTGAGGGGCCAACACAGGAAGTAGCAGGAAGTAGTACATAAGTTAGTAAGTCTGCACTGCCCAAATGTGTATTCTTCATCAGGGCCACCTTTCCAAATAAATGAGTAAAAAAAAAAATATATAATTCTTTAAATAAATACATGTGGCGTCTAAGTTGCAACGGCATCATCTCACGCATTTGAAAGCATTTTCTGTCTGTCTGTGTGTGGTCGACAGGTCCAAAAAGAGGTCCACATGCAGTGGCTGAGGTGGCAGGGGCGGAGCTACGGTGTGGTGTCACCCGCTGCAAAATGCAGCCAGATGGACACGCCCTTCTAGTGGGAGCCTTCACCCTCCTCCTATAGGTGTTCTGCCAACTGGACTTCCCACACGAGGACCGCTTCTGAGCATGTCGCTGTCCAGTGATTGTCGGCCATGTGTGAACATTTTCATTCCAAACTCAACGATAGACTTTTCAACCGGCTGCGCTCCTTCTGCCGGATTAGAGGAACCGGTGTGAGCGTTCCACTCTGAGAGCTCGTGACATTTTTTCACATTTCAATACAGATCCAGCGAATTTCATATGCATTTCCCATAAGACACGGTGACAACAATTTGAGGAAGATCAGATTCAAGATTTGGACTTGGAGGCCTCACCGGTCGAAGTAAACAAGGCACATTTTGTTGAGCCGAGAGTTCAGCCGAAAGATGAAAGAACCATCACCTCACTATGTACTGCAGATGCCAAAAGTAATATACGATATATTGAAATGTGTTGCCTGTTGCACTTGTGATATCCAAAAATGTTCTTATGAAGCTGTAAGCCGACCGCCAAGGGACATACAAGTGATCCATCACTAGCTGACAGCTCACAGGACTTGACATTCATATTATTCTCTGGTATCATAACATTGTATTACACAATTCATATGATATCAGTCTTATTATCTCAGACCGTGGGAAGCACCGATGGATTGTAATGAGTTGCTTTCTTTATACTTCAAATGTTTTTTTATTTTATTTATTTATTCATTCCGTGTAAGGCTCAATGTAAAAATGTTGGAGCTTTATGAATAAAAATATTAAAGACTACTTGTGACAGTAAGCAAAGACATTAGCTGTTTGTTTTTTTTAGGGGGGGGGGGGGGGGGGGGGGGGGGGAGTGAAAAACTGTACATTCGTGAACTTCAATGGCACATTGTTGAGAGCCGCGTCACCGTAGACTTGCATGTTGTATTCTGACATGTGGGCGAAAGAGAGCAACGTCTTAAATATCCATATATATGATGCTAACCTATTGTACAGTGTTATTAACTGCATGGTTATGTAAAGAATGATACATCAGGTTATAGCATTCCCATAACCACCACATTTGCGTTAGATCTCTTTTTGTGAGACATTTTGATTATTTGTATTCTTTATGTGTTAGAAGCTGAACTTTTAACCAGTAACGCAACATATTTACACCATCTACAACCCTCTTATTACAATGGTTTATTTAATGTGAACAAAATGTTTACCTAAAACTGAATGTATAAACTAATACTGGTTCATAGTCACTTTTCTCTGTTGTTGCATTTTGGATGTTGTTTCTTGTGCCTTTCTCTGTGATGTTTTAATGTTCAGAGCATAAACATGTTTACTTTTTATGGCTCTCTGCAACCTCTTTCACAACATGAAATAAATGCCATTGTGGCTGCATGTAAAAGACATTTAACAATATTAATGTTGTTATAGTTTGTATGTTATATTCCACATTTTATTGTTAAGCTTATTTAGATAGTTGTTAAACTGTAAAGTACTGTGTGTGCATGATCCTGGTGGTAGAGAGGAGAAACATTAAAAATGATTAGAAGATTTGTAATGGTTTCCAAATGGGGAGAAACAAATACAACCATCATAACCCACTAGATCCTTGACATTATAGTCTTCATGTACATCTGCATAAAAACAAGTCACAACTACAGGTACAAACATAAACAACTGTTCTTACATATGTATAATAAACTATTTTTTTCATTACACTTGGATTTTGTTTGCTGTGATTTCAATGAAGCTTCCATCGCTGGTCAGTGTGCCTCTCACTTGTGGGCAGCATTTAGATTTCAAAGACGGAGGACACATTATGTTTATTCATAATTTGATGATGGTTCTAACAAACATATTTTATCCAACAAAATACAGCAAATAGTGATGACATTTAAGTATAGAATGCAAAAAAACATCTTAACATAATGTGTCTTAAAAATGCTATACAATATCATAGTAAAGTATGCCAATAGAAGTTAATAAATACAAAGAAAATAGTATATATTTTATCATTAAAAAAAGACACAGTATAGGAGGTCAAAAACGACATTAATGATATATTATGTTATTTGAAGACACACAAATTAATAAATGCATAGTATAGAACACTGTCTTTAAAAAGTCATAGTATAGTATCTGTGTATCTTGATTTTAATATTTTATGAAAATTCACAGTATAGGATTGCAATGTCATTAAACAGACATAACATAGTATTCCCCCAAATATTTCTTAATATACTATCATTACGGTTTATTTAATTATTATGTTTGATCACTCTACTGCTTTTCTCGCAGCACATGCAGCCTTTAACTTTACTACCACCTTGACTGCTGGATAACATCTTTCCATGAGTGGGCCACCCACTGTGGATGTCTCACAAGCACACGAATACTATACAAGTACAGGAACTTGAAGAGTTTACCACCGATGACACTTTGACCTCCCACGAGCCCCCCCCTGACTGCGTCATGACCTCCACGTCAGGGTTCACAGCAGGGCCATGTCCGGGGCCATGACGCAGCCATGCTGCTCTTTAGCACCGATTTGGGATTCGTGCAATGGGAAGTGCAGAGTTCCCGGACAGGATGTGGAGCCCCCCCCCCAACCCCCAACCCCCCCATATTGACACAGAGCTGCCTTGCGTCTGCTCGATTCCGCATCTGGAGGAGATAAGGAGGCTCCTTCTGACATCTGGATCACTCGCTGCCTCGCCGTCGGTGTCAAACGCGTTCGTTTACGCGCGAGGACATCTCACTCCGGTACGTTTTATACACGTTTTTTTTTTACTCCGTTTGTGTTCCGCATCATTAGCCCTCAAAGTTTTAGTCCTGCACGGACGTATTTATTCATGTTTTTTTTTCAGACTCTATTGCTGAGCACGTTTTCCATAAACAGCGCTGCTTTTCATATTTTCACATGTGACTTGACTTCATGTAAAACTTGGAGCTGTGTTCCTGCTGCCGTGAGTTTCTTTTGTTCCGTGTCGACAGCCCCGGGGGGTCGATGTTAATAACAGGGGGCTCTTACCCCTGCGTTGTTTTGCCTGTCTGGACATGCGCTGTATGGCTGCTGCACATAACTCATATAAGTAGGCCTGCATGTTCAAACTCATTCACGTTGATAGTACTTGTCACGTGCTCTTTACGTGTATTTTCTGCATTATTAGACACTTTTGAGCAGTTTTTTTTTCTGTGGCTCAGCAAACACGCTTCCTCCTCCTCCTCCTCCTCCTCTCCACACAGATTCGGGTGATGATGACTCACCTCAGGACTCTCCTGTCGGCCCTGCTGCTGGTTTTGGTCCTGGTTCTGTCGGAGCCTCTGAGCGGCCCTGAGGAAAATGAAAATGAAGTGGTGAAACACACGGGGACGGAGCTTACCAAGAGCCAGGCCAGTGACCAAGGAAACCCTCCACGCTATGAAGACGATAAATAAGAAAACAGAGAGAGAGACATCCTTGATGGATCATGTGATATGCATAAATAATGTCAATGTGTTGGTCTCTCCTGTTTTTATAATCAGGTGACTGAAAATGCCATCGGGAATCTCAGTGAGACGACACCGAGCCCCACGCCTACCACAGGTGAGTTGTTTTTCTCTTTGTTTCTTTTTACCGTTACTCCTTAAGTTGCTATATTTTCCTTTTACTCTAACAGCTCCTTCGACTACCACAGTTTCCCCGAGCCCCAGTCTTGCTCCTCGGTGTCAGGAGAACCGGGTGATGCTGGAGAACAGCACAGGCTGCGCTTGTCCATCTGGAATGGTGAAGGATGGGGACAACTGTGGCTGCCCCGCGGGCTTCACTCTGGAGCGGGGAGCAGGGTGCAAAGGTGAGAAGGGGCGGAGTCAGTGACAGAACAAGTGTTTACGTCGAGGTGCTTTCTGTAACATTGGAACATCAGTAAATCAGTACTGCATTCAATTTCCAGCGTTACGACTGGACACAAATGAGGCGACAAAACAATGGTGGGCAGTCTCTACTGTGCATTTAAAACTATTTAAAACTGTTACAGCCAAACAAAACACAATATTAAAACCAGTGCAACAGAAGATTTCCTCGATGGGACCAGTCTCCAGAAGAAAGCTACCCCTAGTCTTTACTATCATCTGCTTTCTTTACAACCATTTTGCGTTTGTTGTTTCATTGCCATACTATTTGTTTTCCACCAGCGGAGCAGTAAAATGAAGCACCGGTGTTATGTGCCTAGTGGTTGCACACAGCGATCTCAGTTTGATGCAACGTATTATCTTCTCTCTCTACTCAACAGACGTCGATGAGTGTGAAGTAGAGGGGCCAGGACCGTGTGGTCCCCGTGCCAGCTGCACTAATAGCCCCGGCTCTCACTCATGTAGCTGTCTCCGTGGTTACCTGATGGGTGCTGGAGGGTGCCAGGGTTCGTCAGCATCTGTGTGAGAGAGAGAGAGAGAGAGAGAGAAAGGCAGAGAAGATGTACTGTATGTGTGGGAGAGTGTGTCAGAAGGACAGTTGATTACCTGTACCGTTCTAGCCCCATGTAGTATGTTCATAATGCATGTGCACCGTATGGGTGTTGCAGATATAGACGAGTGTGCGCTGGCTGCAGTGACGGGCCTGCAGGCCTGTCGGGGTGACGCTGAATGCAGAAACACCCCCGGGTCCTTCACCTGCTCGTGCCCTTCCGGATATGTAATGGCTCTTAATGGAAAAAGCTGTGCAGGTGAGGCTGACGTTCACATCTGTGTGGGTCTACACATCAACAAAAAGTGTTTTCAGAAGCATTGTAGCACCTAGAGGCAACGTCTTCCCACGAGCGCTCTTTGACAGTATGTTTGGTAACATCGCCAGTATCCAAACAAGGCTTTTTTAAAAGCTCCCTTATTTATAGTTCTCCCTTTCTCCGCTCTGTAGACGTGGACGAGTGCAGCTTCGAGGAGCTGTGTCGCCGCGAGCTGGGGAACGTGTGCGTGAACACTCCGGGCAGCTTCGTGTGCCAGTGTCAGCCGGGCTTCAGAGCAGAGGCTCCGGCCTGTGTTGGTAAGTCTGACTCTAAGCCCCGCCCACCACAGCTGGTGACAGATTTTATCCGCTGTTGTGAGTTTCTCAGCGTTCACTTGAGTTCCTCCAGACTCAACAACTCCTGCTGACAGGAAGGAAGGCTTTGAAGGGATGGAGCGCGTTAATCTGCTGCTGCGCTGCTGGCCTGCGCTGTTACTCTTTGTTTTCGTTTTTTACGCTCTTTCACCTTTCCTTTAATGACTCATTTCCTCTCTCCGTCCTCAAAAATCTCCCCGGTACTCTTATTAGCTTCCTTTTCTTTTTTCTTTTGACATCTCTCTTGTGCTTTTCCTGTAACTCTCCTGCACTTGTGGTCTCAGGTCCAGTGTGTCCAGACTACACCGTGTGTCAAGGTATGACGTGCTTCTGTTCCACGCTGAACACACGCTGCTTGCTTTTTAAAGGAAAATCACAAGTCTGCAGCGTTTGGAAAATATCATCTTTAAGAGCTTATTGTAATATCTTTCAATTTTTCACAATTACAATTTCTTTAAATTGATTTGGGAAAGTATTAAATGTGGTGTTGAACAAAGGGAAAATTAAATATTATCTTACAGCTCCCCGTAGTAATTTTGAAATGACTTAAAAAAAGACTGTTTGGTGACATGAAAATGATTTAGTAACTCGAGGGTGCATTGCACAGACAACAGTTCTCAGCAAATTAAAATGCTTTATTGCAAATGGTGTCACGGCAAGTGGGTGAAAAAGCCGTGGACTTCATGCGGCGTCCTCTCTCTCTGTGCCTCGTCTCCGTCCCAGATGTGGATGAATGTGCGGAGAGTCCTGCGGTGTGTGACGGTCAAGGCGTGTGTGAGAACACGCTCGGGAGCTACAAGTGTGTTTGTCGACCAGGTTACCGGGGAAACGGCACACACTGCGAAGGTAAGCAATTAGTGCTGACGTCCCTCCATGGAAAACTCCTGTTTCCTGTAGACGAGGGGTCAGCTTGCTTGTGTGCGCGTGTTTTAATGCTCGCTGTTATGCTCGCTGTTATGCCTTCCATTAAAATGATCCCGACTGGCAGAATGATAATCATTGAATGGTAATGAACTGAGTTTTGGATCCGCTTTTTTTTTCTCCTTCTTTTCTTTAATCTGTGTGCGCGCTCTCTTTCCAGATGAGAATGAGTGTGCATCCGGTGGTCACGGCTGTGACACCAACGCTCGTTGTGGCAACATCATTGGTTCCTATTTCTGCCAATGCTACCAGGGCTACAATGGAGACGGACACGCTTGTTTCGGTGGGTAAGCAGTGTGCGGCGTGTTTTCCACATCACTAAGTGTCCACCAGTGATACTTATGTCATGCACACAATTACTCAACTTGTGCCAGCAGCCCTCGGGCACACAGCACTCACCAGACACATTGAGGACTGTCCTTGTTTACAGACGTTGATGAGTGCGCTCTAGACAACGGCCACTGTCAACACAACTGCTCCAACCGACCAGGCGGGTACAGCTGCCAGTGTGACGCGGGCTACCAGCTGGACAAGGACGGACTCAACTGCACTGGTAAAACAGGCAGTATAGGCCAAATCTAATAATAATAATGTAATATTGAATATATCTTTATATGGGAGAACAAACAACCTTTTATTAATTGGTCCTCTTATGCAAACCCCCACTCCCTCTGGCCCTCCAAGCTCGTTGAAACAAGAGCTGAAATTAATTGCAGACCCTGAATGAGCCCACCCTGCTGTGCCATTACAGAGGAGGTAACTAAATGTTTCTGATCTCCCAGATGTGGATGAGTGTCTGGCACTGAGTGGGACCTGCGAGCATATTTGCATCAACACTCGGGGATCTTTCCAGTGCTCCTGCAGGCCCGGCTACCAGCTGCACATTGATGGCCACACCTGTGTGGGTCAGTTACCCCGCCGGCACTCTTTCACCGTTTACCTACTCATTTGAGTCGTTTTAAACAGGCCGATTTACGCAAACTGCCACGAATACGTCATCTCACGTTCTCGTGGTGAGTGTGTCGGTTTGTGTGCGTGCATAATCATCTGCCCACATGCGAGTGGATGCCAGACTCTTTAAGGAATCTGTTGCTATGTATGTCCAAAAAAGATGTTGTGTGTGTGTGTGTGTGTGTGTGTGTGTGTGTGCTCAGACATTGATGAATGTAAACTCCAGAGTGGAGGCTGCTCTCACATCTGCACCAACTCTCCGGGAGGACACACCTGCCACTGCCCTCCTCCTCTTCTGCTGGACACAGACAACCTCACCTGCAGCAGTATGTTTCCCATTGCAGTGTGGACGCCACATCATTTTTAATACTTACATTTTTGTTTTAAAGAATAGTCCACACACCGAATTAGCTCAACATATATATCCTAACTCTTTTACAAGTTATTTATAGCTTTTGCATTTTCAGAGAATATCACTTTTTATTTGATGTCCTTCGATATAGTCACTTTTAAAACCAATAATGTCCAATCATTTGACAGTTCATTATTCCTCATAATCACAGCTGCAACTAATGATTATTTTTGTTATAAATTAATCTGCAGATAAAACTCTAAACAAATAATCATCTTGTCTATGAAGTGTAAGGAAAAATGCTAAAATATAAGACAAGAAATAGCAGCACATTTCACAATTTTTTATTCTTATTCAATCGACAAATCAATCTCTTTTTTTTTTAGCTCTGCCCACAACATTTTATTTTTAGATTATTAGTAAACATTCAGTGTTAAAATAATTAGTTTTCGCATTGAACAGATGTTACAACCTGCAAGCTGAGGAACGGAGGTTGTGACCACATGTGCTCAGTGAGGGCTGAGGGCCAGGTCCAGTGTAGCTGTCCGGCGGGCTGGAAACTGGGCGAGAACCAGAGGAGCTGCGTGGGTGAGACTTGATTTAATCTCAGGGCTCTGATCCCGGACATTTGTATTTATTCATCTCACTACATATCTTCAAAAGATTTTGGGAACAGCCAATGTTATTTAACGTTATATCTATGCAGAAGAAGTTTAATGACATTTTTGATATTTTATTTTAAGTACATATTGTGTAAAAAAACAAAACGATAAGCTTGAGTGCACACAGCCAAGCTTCCCTGATACTGTGTCACTGTCCCCCTGTCTTTTGGCATCAGATGTGAATGAGTGCGGGGACTTCACAAACGGAGGTTGTGAGCAACTGTGTGTGAACCACCCGAGTGGGTTTGACTGCACCTGCAGGGTTGGGTACCAAGTGCGAACCGATGACATCACCAAGTGCCAGCGTGAGTCAAACATCAAACATCAAAAAAAAGAAAATCATCATGAATCTTGCAGACGGCCGTAGTAGCAAAAGGGATCGCTTCATTCCTGGGCTTAAATATTACAATTAAATTACGCTTATTAACTTCTCTGCCATTCCAGCTGTGTGTAACCCTGACTGTCACAACTACGGCGTGTGTGTGGCCCCAAACAGCTGTGACTGTCCTCCAGGCTACCCTGGACTGGGCTGCTCAGGTACCAACCTCGGCGGTTGTACGTGGACACCGCACATGTCATTGTAATAACACAGTTATCTGCTGTTGCTGTGAGAAATGGATGTATGCATTGTGTATTTCAGCCATGTGCTCCCCACCCTGCGCCCACGGAGGTACCTGTATGCGCTGGAACAAGTGTGTGTGTCCTCCTGGCTGGACCGGAGCAGGCTGCCACACAGGTACATCACCTCGGATATTAATGAAGACTGCCACACTGCTGGATAAGCAATCACTGGATAGAATTACATTGAGTAAACAAAGCAGACTGGGCTAAAATAAACCTAAAGATACGAGATGGTGACATTATCTCTCTCTCTCTCTCTCTCAGCGGTGTGTGAGCTGCCCTGCGCTAACGGTGGTCGTTGTGTGGGGCCTGATACCTGCCAGTGTCCCTCTGACTACACCGGCCCCCAGTGCCTCTTACGTGAGTAACAACACAACCAACACATTTGGCTTCAGTTACACAGGGCGTGCAGGTACTTCTGAGGGGGAGCTCGTCATTTCCACCTCCTTGCCTCCATGCTATTTTGCAGAAATGTGTCTTATACCATGAAGGAAAATAAAAATGCAACGGGTAATTTAAGAAACGTCATCTTTAGATTACAAATTATACCCCCAGGTGTCGTTTTTTCAACACAGACCTACTTTTATTTATTTATATATGTGTGTGTGTGTGTGTGTGTGTGTGTGTGTGTTTTGCAGCCCTGTGCACTCCTGCCTGCCAAAACGAGGGAACATGTGTGGATGTCAACAAATGCACCTGCGTCGGTAGATGGCAAGGAGCTCGTTGCCAGATAGGTGACAATACACTCATTATTTGTATCCATCTCTTGCTATACAATTAGAATATTAGTCGGCATGCATTTTACATACAGCACCCACGTTCAACCCGTGTTTCGATTGAGTAAAATGCAGTAAATGAATACAAGTAATGAGAACCGTTCCCCCACTTGTTCTAATTCATGCAACCGCATTGCTTCTAATGGCTTTTACGAATTTGTTGTCGGCCCCTCTGCAACCTTTTTTTCACTCGCAGCACTTTTTACACACTGAGTTTGATTTGCTTTTCCCGCTCCAGAGGATTCACTAACCTATATATGAGGTTCCATTATTCCATCAGCTATTGGGCTTTTTAAACAAAATGAGATTTGGGTTATTACCAGCTGTGGATGCAACAGAGTGTTTTCCTGTTCTGGCTTCTTCTTCTTCTTCTCTTTGCTGCTTTCTGTACATCTTTTTTGGGGCGAGAATTACAACACTGATGTTTGCATTAACCCGTGTACTTTTTATTTTGTATTTATTGTTGCCTTTTTTCTATTTCTGTACTTTTCTGTATTCATCACCATTGGCTGTGTGTCTGTATAACAACTTCCTTCTCAGGAGATAAAAGCTTTTCTTTACTCTACTTGTGGGTGGAACGGGAAACATGGCTCGATGTTCATTTGACACAAGCCAACAGTGTTGGGCATGCAGTTCTCCAGGCAGCCAGTCGGTGGAGCTGTTCACAGATTCCAGAGCAGCTGTCATGTCTAAAGGCTAAAGTTACTGTTTGTTGATCTTTCTGAAGGCTGCTGGAGATACCACCTCTATCTCTACAAGTGTTCCACACCACAGCTTATCGTGCATTGTGTCAATAACTAGAGGGATTTGCTTTAAATACATTTAGTTACAAATAAATGCAATCCAGTTTTCCAGGTCACTGTTTTCTGTAAGTACGAGGTAATAGGTGTTAGCGAGTTATAGTGTTTGTTTTAAAGCTAATGGTTTGGAACCGGCCTACATTGCAACCTCTCTGTCTTATATTCCTTCATGAGCTCATAGATCCTCTACTTTTAGGTTTTTAAATGCACATGCATATGTGCTCCAAAATTATGGAGAACCCGACCGCAGCTGAAAACCTGCTTATGTACTTTTGCTTATATTTAGTGTCCCTCTTATTATGTCTCTATATTGTCTAATTGCCCTTGTGTTAATGTGTCGCATTTGTATTTTTTTAATTGTAAAGCACTTTGAGCCACATCTCTTGTATGAAAAAGTGGTCAACAGATAAAGTAAATAAACCAATTTCCCCAACTCCAACAACAGTAATAGATGTTCTGTGAGCTTCTACCCTCAACGTGACTGTGTGTTGTCTTTTCTGTCTCCCTCAGAGCCGGTTCAGTGTCACAAACCTTGTAGGAATGGTGGAGTGTGTGTGGGCCTCAACAGGTGCCGCTGCGCCAAAGGATTTACTGGAAGTCTCTGTGAAACGGGTCAGTGTGTGTGTATGTGTGTGTGTGTGTGTGTCTGTTTAAAAGACCTTTCTACGCCGTCACTTTGCATTAAGACTCTTGCTGTGCGGTGTGTCTCCAGCGGTGACCACCCCCTGTGTGCCGCCCTGCCGCCACGGGGCCACATGCAGTCCTCACAACAGCTGCACCTGTCCAGAGGGCACGGCCGGCCTGCGCTGTGAGAGACTGTGAGTGTGAACGACACCAAACAACGCCGGCGTCTCTTTAATCTGTGGTCCGCCTACTGCTCATTGTCGGTGAACGTTTCACCTTTTTACTCTAACACATTATATCAACAGTGTCCAGCTATATATAAAGACCCGAGTGATCTATGACACACACGCTGTTTTCCACACCCGTAATCCTCCCCGTTCAGACTCGTAGTTACAGTTAAAGGCAGCGCACAATGCAGATGGCGCTGTTCTTTTATTTTGCTGTTACACTTTGAAAAAGTGACATTTTCACAATAGCGGAACTCATAAATTGTTGATAAAATGTCTGTCGGTTTGGGAAATATCATGACTTGTTTTCCTGGATGTGTGTTTGTGTGTCGTAGGACGTGTCCCGTGGTCACCACGGTGGTCAGTATGGCTCGAGCCGTACGAAAGGCATTCAGGGAGAGTTACATTGACCGCTGTGGACCTCTGGGAGTGCAGCTGTGCACTAAATACAGGTTACCTGATTTATTTTTCCATTCAGTAGATATGTATTCAGCAGTTTGTGAGGTTATTTGTTTCAAGCAGCAGGCGGTCCTACCTTTGTGTGTACTTACTTGAATAGATTAGATTTCTAAATAGTGAGTCAAGTTCAGGATCACACATTATGTCAGAGGTGTGTTAAATGGTTTGTTTAGTTTATTTAAAGGTCAAGTTGGATCAGAGCACAATTAAAATGATAAAAAATGCTTTGTTCCAGGATGAACCAGGCACGCGTGTACCTGCAGGCCTACAGGGTGGGCTACAAAATCCAGTGTCCAGAGAAGAAGGGCAGATGAGTCACGATGTTCAAACGCTCCACGCCGTGAGGAAGCAGACAGGAAGTGCAACGAGACGAGCTGTGAACTGTAACGTGTATTCAGTGAGAAGGCCTCTACTTTTTTGATCTGACATAAGTTGACAATTATCTTTCGATCCTTTCTGTACGCGATCTTGTTTACATCATATGAGAAATATTCCTCGCTATATAAAATGCGCAACGTTTTTTTTCTCATTATTTGTCATGTTTGTATATGTCGAATGAAAGTTAATAAACACCACTTTTTTGTCTTTTTATAAAATGATGTCTGAACTTTTTGTAAACAGTCTGTAAACTCTGGTCTTACATAACTCGAAAGGGTTTCACTTTAGGGAATACTACCAATAAGGATAAAGTGTCACACAAACATACACATTTCTGAGGGTGCGTAACTCAACTGCAGTGTGTATATTGTTATCGCTGTGTAGTCCTGATATCTGCCCTCTTACCCAGCACACAGGTGGATGACCTTTTGCCTCGTTTGCACTGCATTCCTGTTCAACTTTAATGTTTAAGCAGGTAAAAGGTCTTGTGACATGCTTGGATTCAGGAGCTCCAGATGTTGACAAAGATGTCCTTCTTTCAAGATTTTACAGATGTTTTTCATTACAGATGAACCACAGTGAAAGTGAAAAACGTTGTTGAAAAAAATGGATAGAACATATCTATCTTGTTACCTTAAAGTTCCTTGTTTAATCAGAGTGCTAGATTGTAAAAAAAGAAAAGTCCTATATTTTGCATGCTTAAGATCCAGATGGTTTATTAAGTTTTGTTGGAGACCAAAGCAGACCTAACGGGAGACTGTATTGGACATTCCTCCAAATAAATGCTCAAATCGCTCCACGTACATCAGACTGGGAATAAAACATTAACCCTTTAAGGTGACACCGTGTCAGGTTGTCGTCAACTTCTTCTGCACCCGAGTAGCCAAAGATATTGGAAAAATGAATAACCTGAACTATATTTGGAAAAAACGTGCAAACCCTTGAAGGGGTGTGTCACTCTTTGCGTGGAGTGGCACAGATTTCAAAAGGGGGGGGTGAAAGGGTGACGCCAAAACGGGGCTTCAGCACAGGCTCCACACCCGGAGGCGTGGAGAAGCTGAAGCGCTGCATGAAGGAGGTGAAGAAGAGGAAGAGCTCCATCCTGGCCAGGTTCTCTCCGAGACACACCCGCTTGCCTGCAGCAAAATCACACGGCAACGATTCATCAGACACTTTGCCCATCACTCAATGACACCTATATAACTCTGTTGACTACTGCACTTATTTGTGTACTTCAACTCCACTGATGATGGACAGGAGATTCTGTTTGCAGATCTTAGAGAGTATTAATACGTTCATTAAAGCCTTTTGTGGCTCCCACAATTCTTTGTGACGTCTGTTGCCCGAGTCTGTGCCGTTGTACAAATGTAAATTTAGGAAAAGAATCCTCAATCCGACAATGTTGGACGTCCAACGCTAAGTCAATGCAGTACATTTTTAAATGCAACATTTTGGCCCTGGTTATGCTTAAAATGCTACTTTTATTTGACCGTAAGAGGTAAAACATCAGTAGGGCAAAATGGGAATGTGTATTAACTTAACACTTTATGCTCAATAAAATTAAACATTTCTACCTAATATTCCTCAGGCCATATTTGAAACATAAAATATTGATAGATTTCTTTAAAAAGTAAAAAAAAAAAAAAAAAACACAAGCAACTGTAATCCATGACATTCAAAATGTTGTGTCGCCCCCCCGCTCTGCCTCTTTCCTATCTATCTCCAGCTGTATCTAATAAAAGGCAATACAAACGCCCACAAAAATAATCTTAACAAAAAAAGGATTTATGAAATGCTCCTCACCAGCAGAGAAAGGGATGAACGCAGCTCGCTTCACAAACTTGCCCTCCGGGTTCAGAAAGTGTCCGGGGTTAAAGGCGTCGGGCGTCTCCCACTCATTCTTGTCAAACAGCACCGAGGTCAGATTGGGGATTATAGTCACTCCC
Organism: Cyclopterus lumpus; assembly: GCF_009769545.1. Taxonomy (NCBI): domain Eukaryota; kingdom Metazoa; phylum Chordata; class Actinopteri; order Perciformes; family Cyclopteridae; genus Cyclopterus; species Cyclopterus lumpus. The sequence continues at coordinate 21,010,706 of NC_046969.1, read as the reverse complement.
TGGCGATTGGAATTGTAAGGAAAATTCATAAAGATGCAACATATTTGTGCATGTGACACACAAATTGCATTATGAGAACTGACCTTAGGGATTTTGTAGCCTCCCAGCCGGATGTCCCGGGTGGTAACATGAGGCAGGCTGAGAGGAACGATGTTGCCCATCCTCTGGATCTCGTGTATGACTGCGTCCGTGTAGGGCAGGTCGGCACGATCTTCCATGGACGGCTGTCTGGACGTTCCAACCACTTCGTCTATCTCCGCCTGGACCTTTGCTGTGCAAAGACAGCGAAAAGGAGGAAACAAGAAATGTGTCTGGGACTCAATGAGTGCAATTCAGATCTCCCAATGACGTCTCGTCCACACGTGTGAGCTCTTACCCTGAACCTCGGGGTACTTTGTCATGTAGAGCAGAGCCCAGCGCAGGGTGACGGATGTGGTATGACTGCCAGCCCCAAACAGATCAAAGCCACACATTACCAGATTGTCCTCATTAAAACCAGCATCTGCTTCGTCATCCCTTTTGTCCTGATGCTGCACATTCAAAAGATACACAATGTCACGTCGGCCTTTTTCACAAAAGTCACAGCTGAGTTAACACCGGTGTAATTGATCAAATTAATTATGGCCCTGTTCCTTTGAGGGTTTTTTTTGTGTATGCTTTTGTGCACGTGTTTACCCAAATGCATGTTGGGAAAAGGGCCTATTGCAATCGATGTACACGTTAAAGTAAAACATACGTGCATAATATGATCACCAAACAACTAGCCTTGTTGTTTGCTCATAGGTTCCACAAAAGTCTAATATTCAGAGAGCGGAAATTGATTACTGAAAAAATGTTTAGAGTCATAACAGTAACGTTACTTCCATTTGAGGGCTATTAAAGCCAATTTACAGTCCTTTCATACTTTCCTCAGGAATATGAGCGAAACCTTAGAAATTAGGGCAACGTCAGCAGTCAAAAACCAAAAGCTAGTTCATTTTACTATTATGTCAGACAAAGAAAAAGAGAAAATGTTTATATTGAGAAGCTGGGACTGAGGAATGGCAGGTAGTCTTAAAAAATGACTTGATTAATGGCTCATGAAAGCAGTCGCCGACATTTCTTCTTAATGTTCGTCCGCCCACCTTCTGAATCTCATTCAGGTAACAGTCGATGAAGTCTCTGGGCTCCGAGGGGTTCCAGTCTTCTTTGTGCTGATTGACTTCTGTTTTAATCAAGTCCATTATTTCACCATAAATATTTTGAAGTGCGTGGTGTGGCCCCGGCAAACGCCTCATCAGCACAGGAAACGCGTTGTACAGCTGTCGATATCAAGGAGGAGACGGAAAATAAGACTAAGAGGGTAATGCCTAGCAACAATTTAATCGGTGACATTAAAAGGTGAATGAATACTGAGGTACAGGTACAAAAGCTCAACGCTTTCATTAATAACTAACAAATGCAGTACCTGTGCCCAAATGGAGGCTTCAATCTGGGACCCTTTGTCAAACAACTTCATCATTTTCAGAAACTTCTCATTACCGTACTCAAAGCGGTGACCGAAAACTAGGGAGCAGATGATGTTGGAGACGGCGTTGTTCATTATTAAATGTGGATTGAAGGGTTTTCCTGGACAGTTGATCACACGTCAAAATGAAGTCAGTAAGAAGCCTTCTGCAGTTGACTTCAGATTACAGCCGTGTCACGTTGCAGCCAGTTTTTAGGCATTTGTACAGATTCTTTACCTTTATGATTGGCGATTTCTTTGGATATATACATGAATTCATCCAGTATGGAGAATTCGAGGGATTTCTTGCCAACGCCAAAGTATTTGAGAGTGAAGAGGGCGAATCGCCTCTGCTGTTTCCACATATGTCCATTGGAAAAAATAATACCTGATGAGAAACAATAAGTTTAGATTAAGAGCCAACAGAACGTGATATAAATAAGTTCACAGTGTGTGTAAAACAGTCTGTTTATAAAGTGGGAAAACTCAGTGATTGTATCTTAAATTTGATAAAACTCTAGAGGAATGCTTGATTAACTAAACCGGTCTTTACCCAGGTCGGGCAACACATCCGAGTGGATTGGAAACTCCGGCCGGTCATTCAGGTGGTCTCCTTTAGTGAGGCCCTCTTGCAGCGCGCTGAGGCCATTCAACACCACCGTCCACGAGGGGCCCATTTTCAGACTGTATACTTTCCCATACTTCTCTGATAACTGCCACAAACACAACACGAGGGAGTGAGATGAAAAGCAAACAGGTGCACCTTCACTTTGAGCTGTGAGAAATCGCTCCAACTATTGATTTGAAAATTAGGCAGATTGGATTCAACGGCTGTGGATATCAAAGCTGGAAAGGCTTCCTAAACTAAATGATCTTTGACCATGTGTGCACTGTTGTTATCTCCTCCACAGCACTCCCATTTTTACAGTTTCATATTCATTAAATTGTATCTAACCCAATTATTTTTATTCTGACTGTTTCTTGAGATTAATGCCCACTTGTTTTAGATTCTTAAAAACAGTAATACGGTGACATAAAAAGTAATTTACAAGTAAAAGTCCTGCTTTGTCCTGCAATCTTACTTATGTAAAAGTTGTATCGGAAAAATATACACAAGGTGTCAAAAGTGCAGAAGAATACGCAGAAATACCCCAGTGTGAGCGTAAAATATTACAGAATTACTACTGGTGCATTATTAGTTAATATAATGTTACTCTTGTATTTGGTGAAGCTAATTTGAACAAGTTTAAATAGGTTACTATTTAGTTTAATATATTAGGATCATGTTGAGTGTCAAACTAGCATTATTGTTTTAGTTTATATTATTTATTTAATAAAGTAATTTATTTCCCTCCATCTGACCTACCTTAGTCATGTCTCCGTGGACATCGCCGGGGTCCAGGGAGAACATGTTGCCCACGAGAGGAAAGGCCCGGGGTCCCGGAGGGAAGCTGCGGGGCCGCCGGGCCCTTAAACACTCTGCGGTCAGCAGCAGGACCAGAGCGAAGAGGAGCAGGCTGCGGCCGTCCAGCCACAGCCACGCGGAGGAAGCCGCCGAGAGTCGATCCATCGCGAGACTGCAGCTCTTTGCTCCACGCGGTGGTGACCAGGGCAGCCGGGTTCACCTGCTGGGCTGTGATTGGCTGTTTCCTGGAACGGACTTAGTCACGTGTGAAACACTTGTACCTCCGAAACGAAAACTTTTTCAAGAACAGGGAAGTCATCAAATTTGAGCAAAGATTTTCTTAAAAACAGCTCTAGTTGTGTTATAATAACCGCGATTTAACACTTTATTTTAAAGCCTATTTCGCCAGATGATTTACAAGGTTTTTTGCATGACTACAGCAATATTCTTAATTATAGGCTCTACCCTTAGAATGATATTCTATAATATTCTCAATATCAAGACATTTAATTAAAAGTTATTTACTATAGCACACATTCTGCCAATTAAGTTGTTGTCTCATCTCGTCCTTCAACTCCTTAGCTTTTAAAAGATAACGATACAGTATACCTAACATATGGGATAATTGCCTTGCTCTCTTACAGCATAATGAAATTAGTCCCAAAGTAAAATACAAGGTATGTTCTGTAGATATTGACCTTCATATCCTCTTGGGCAGGTGTTGGAAATCCCAAATGTTGTTTAACCTCTTCCACTCCCCCCTCATTTTGGAGCAAAAACACTTAAAATGACGTACCGAAATTAAAATGGCTGTAGTTTCTGAACCACTCTGACTTTATGCATCAATGATGTCTTTCCAGAAAGACAACACCCTCAGGTGTATTGTGAAAGTGTCAGAAATCCTTCAGGTCATACAGAAACAGAGCAGTGGGCCTTTGAAGTCAGTAAAAATGTAAGATTTTCGTCCGCCTAAAATAAAAAAGTATCTTTCAGTATAAATAGCTGCCTGTGTCTGTATCTGTACAGGTAAATGACAGTATAGGCATGTAACTACACTATCAATAAACACATGCCTCGAATTTGAAGAAGATAGGACAAAGTATGACCATTCTACACTGTTTTCCATGAAAAGATCCAGGCGGAGTTCCAAAAACATTTGGAGACTCCAAATGCACACATGGTAACCAAATGATATTCTGAGACACTTTCATTTACATTTTGAGATGGTTCATCAATTGGAGCTAAATCTACAATTTCCAATTGTTTTTGGTATTATCACAACATATACCAATGTGTATAACTGTGTAATAACACTAATAATAATGCAAAAATATAACTTTGACTCCAAGTGGAGCAGATTTATTGATAAATAATATATATGTATTGATAAATAATATATATATATAAACGCATATATATACACACACATATATATATTTATATATATATATATATATATATGTGTATATATACGTATAATATATTCTGTAAGGAGAAGAAGACTTGCTGTGCGCACGACCAAGTATTTCCCGGGAGTTCCGTTACGTGGGAACTCTGAAGCATTCTTCAAAACTCAATTTGCATATGCAACACGTCGTTAGAAAGCCGGAAGTCTCCTCAGAAGTCTAGACGAAGGGATTGACAGGTCTAACTGAGGAGAGTAATAAAAATGCAGTCAAACAAAAACGGGGCAAATCCACGTTTTCATGGCACGGCAAGATATATAAATAAGAAAGATATATAAATATTTAATTAATGTAGGTGCCTATTAAATTGCAGTTAATCTGAAATTCAAAAGAGACTTAATTGCTGTGGGATGCCGATACTCAGTGAACACATTGCTGCATTTAAGATGGCATTTTGAGCCAGGCTAAACTAAACTAGGTTTACAAATGTGAGCGGACACAGCCATGGTTTGGAGCCCACTGGAAAATAAATACGCAATTAAACCCAAAAAAGTGCAAGTTAACCATCACAAATCACAAAAGTCCTGTTTCATTCTAATTAGAACCATCTCCAAAATCAAACGAATCCTCCTCCTGCATTTATATCTTTAAGACTTGACGACTGTCACTCGCTGCTCTCTGGCATCAACCAGGAGTCGCTTTCTAGCCTCCAACTTACTGAAAAAGATCTCTGCAGTGAACCCAATGTCATGTCAGTATATCCAACTATATGTTTGATGTATTCAACAAACACAGTGTGTACGAGTGGTGAAGACCAAAACATTAAATATTGCTTTTAATATTTGCTTTATGTCACATCTACATTCAGCGGGAGGTCACGCAGATTTGATATGGAACTGGTGACAGAGTGATGCCGAAGCGAAAGTCCATGGAAGGCTTCACCCCAGCAGGCATGGAGAAGGTGAAGTGCTGCATCAGAGAGGTGAAGAAGAGGAAGAGCTCTATTCTGGCCAAGTTCTCCCCGAGACACGCCCGCTTACCTGAGACAGGGAAAAGAAACAGAAAATGTGGCCACTTGATCAAGTCATTGATCATAAAGGACCATTCTGGTAACTGTCATAAATTCGGTCCGGTGTTGTTTCTCAATACATTAACCATTCTAGCTTTAAGTAAAGTAATGTAAGTATAATAAAACAAATGTACTTAAAGTATTAAAAGTAAAAGCACCATATGCTGAAAAATGGCCACTGTGACACCTTCAGTGCTTGTTTTGTTGCTTGATCAACTAATCGCTCTATTAGTATAAAGTGGTATAAACTACTTGTGGTTCCTAGAGTCCTAACAAGTAGGATGGGAGCCAGAGCCTTCAGTTATCAAGCTCCTCTTTTATGGAACCAGCTTCCACTTTCAGTCCGGGATTCAGACACAGTCACCTCATTTAAGACTAGACTTAAGAATTTCCTGTTTTATAGAGCTTATAGTTTGGGCTGAATCAGGTTTGCCCTGGTCCAGCCCCTAGATATGCTGCTAGGCTTATAGGCTGGTAGGGGATGTTTTAGGATACACTGAGCTCCTCTCTCATCTTCTCTCTCTCCTTATGGACAAATGTACGTCTCTTCATTGCACATTACTAACTCTACTTCTTCCCCAGAGTCTTTGTTCCTTCTTGCCTCACAGGGTCCATTGGACCCGGCTGTGTCTGGAGCCGGTCCTGGCTCCTGGGTCCTTCCCCCTGACTCCTTGCCCCTGACTCCCGCATCCTGCCCTCCTTCCTCATTGGCCCTGCCTCCTTCTTTGTGCCTCCTGCCTCAAGGGCCTGGCCTCATGCCTCATTGGCCCCGCCTCCTTCGCGGAGCCTCCTGCATAATGGGCCGGCCTCCTGCCTCCGTGGCCCTGCCTCCTGCCATGGTCCTGCTGATGCCCCTCCTCTCTACCGCCTTCTGTTTACATGGATTGTGGAAATCTGGATCATGGTCCATATCTACTACTAATTATTCATACATTTCTGTCATATTCATTGAATGTGTTGTCACTCTGTAATGCTGTTCATCTGTACACATGACATCTATTGCTTCTGTCCATCCGAGGAGAGGGATCCTCCTCTGTTGCTCTCCTGAAGGTTTCTTCCCTTTTTTCCCTGTGAAAAGTTTTTTTTTCTTTTTCTTGGGAATTTTTCCTGATCCGATGTGAGGTCGTGGGACAGGGATGTCACAGGAGGCCTCTGAGGCAAATTTGTAATTTGGGGCTGTACAAAATAAAGTGAATTGAATAAAAAGAAAATACTCAGGCAAAGTACAAGTACCAAAAAGTTGTAGTAAAGAGCAGTACTTGTAAATTTACTTAGTTGCATTCCACGACTGGCATTCATCCATTTGCAGTCATGATGTGAGGATCACCGTAGGGTCCCAGTGCATGCTGGGACAAGCTCCAGTATAAACAAGTGAAGACACCAAGAACACAAGTGACCGTGTTGCTCCTCACCAGCAGAGAAAGGGATGAACGCAGCTCGCTTCACAAACTTGCCCTCCGGGTTCAGAAAGTGTCCGGGGTTAAAGGCGTCGGGCGTCTCCCACTCATTCTTGTCAAACAGCACCGAGGTCAGATTGGGGATTATAGTCACTCCCTGGAGATTGGAATTGTAAGGAAAATTCATAAAGATGCAACATATTTGTGCATGTGACACACAAATTGCATTATGAGAACTGACCTTAGGGATTGTGTAGCCTCCCAGCCGGATGTCCCGGGTGGTAACATGAGGCAGGCTGAGAGGAACGATGTTGCTCATCCTCTGGATCTCGTGTATGACTGCGTACGATCTTCCATGGACGGCTGTCTGGACGTTCCAACCACTTTGTCTATCTCCGCCTGGACCTTTGCTGTGAAACGGGGGGGTGGTGGAGGGAACAGGTAAATATTGACAGTATTTAACAGTACTACATATTTTATCAACAGGCTGCAGACTAATGGAAAGGTGAAGCACCACCACATTAGTGAATATAATGATTTGTGTTGCAGTTGAAACTTGAACCCGTCATGAGTGGAAGAACTGTATGTTCTACAGGAAGTTTGTTGCACAGAATTAGTCATAAAATGTGTCAGGAACTGGGATATTTGTATCAATCTGCATCTGCCTCTTACCCTGGATCTCGGGGTACTTTACCATGTAGAGGAAAGCCCAGCGCAGGGTGGTGGATGTGGTCTCAGATCCAGCCAAGAACAGATCGAAGACACACACAACCAGGTTTTCCTCATCAAAAGTATCGTCAGCCTGCCCCTTACTCTGAGAATATATACAAATAGATATGTTACGTACTGTTAAATTATTTAGAATAACTATGTTGTTGTCAGAACTTTCCCACTCAGGCATACAGTAATTTATGATGTCAAATTCATCTCAAATGTGTACTGAACCTTGCATCTCTTTGTTAGATTCAAAGGAGTGTATGCTGTTGGAGATGAGGCCATTAAACACCGGCCGAGGCCATGACAAACGTTCTCTCACGTCTTTGCACATGTCAACTAATAGCGAGCAGCCAGAAGTGACGCCACCATGAAACGTTGTGTCAGTGCAACACACCAACAGCTGAAAGTTGTGATGTAGATGCAAATAAAGCAGATGTCTGATGTTCGCAGGAACGTCATGAAAAACAAAGCATCCGAAGAAACAAAGCAACGTCTCGTGCCATTCACCATCTGAATCTCACTCAGGTAGCAGTCGATGTAGTCTCTATTGTCGGAGGGATCCCAGTTGTGTTTGTGCTCCTTGACCTCTACTCTTATGAAGTCCTTTACACTGTTCCAGATGTGCTGCACTGTCTGATGAGGCCCTGGCAAGCGTCTCATCAGCAGAGGGAAGGAGTTGTAGAGCTGCCGAGTAGAGCAGATTGGAACAATAGCATAATGAAAATGTCTTTTTTTTCCTATAACAATCAAAACCATATATTGTAATATAATTTACAAATGTGCAGTTTACTGTACCACATATGACAACTACTGGCATGATGAATGAAGAACTGATTCCCAAAGAGGAAGGTATAATTACAGCATTAAGATTGAATCAACAGATTTAAAAGGCTGTACCTGTGCCCAAATGGAGGCCTCGAGTTCGAGTCCTTTGCCGAACCACGACATCAGTTCCATGAACTTCTCGTCACCGTATTCAAAGCGATGCCCAAACACCAGGGAGCAGATGATGTTGGAGACCGCGTTGTTGAGGATGAGGTGTGGATCGAAGGGCTTACCTCCACAATTAAACAGAACATTAGATGTAATGCGTGTATTTGTTATTGTGTATCACGCCTAGTGTGTAGCTGTGCATTTACTACTTACCTTTATGGCTCTTGAACTCTTTTGCACAATATGAAAATTCCTCCAAGATGACGGGTTTAAGTGACTTCTTGCCAAATCCAAAATGTTTGAGGGTTGAAAGTGCAAAACGCCTCTGCTGCTTCCATATTTTGCCATTACTGAAAATTACACCTGATAGTGGACACAAAGTAATTTAAAATGTTGTAGATATATAACAGGAAATATACAGGGATATTCTTTTCCACAAATATTAAATAATAATAATAATAAAAAGTTAATTATTTGTCCTCTTTGGTCAATTAATTTTTTCATTCTGTTGTTGGGGTGACATACTCATGAAAATGGTACAACACACTTTGAACTGTCAAATAGCAGTCAGGTACAAAGGCGTTGGATGTGCGTGTGTGTGTGTTTGTGTGTGTGTGTTTGTGTGTGTCCTCACCCAGTCCATGGAACATGTCCTGCAGCAGAGGGAGGTTTGGTCGGTCTGCCAGGACGTCTCCCTGATCTACCAGAGCTTCTTTCAGAACATCAAACCTGTTTAACACCACGATCCACGTCTGGCCCATTCGAAGGCTGTACACATCTCCGTATCTCTCTGCTAACTGTGAGTGGCATGGTGGGAGTAGTGAGAGACAGATAACAGAAACAGTGCCATTTGTTAACCTGTGACATTTTTAATGGTCTATTTTCTTTACATCTGTTACCTGTGTCAGACTCTCATGGGTCCTGTTGTAATCCACGGTGAATAAGTTGCCCACGATAGGAAAGGCCCGGGGCCTCGGGGGGAAGCTTCCCGGCCGACGGTTCTTAATATAATCTGCAGTGAGGATGAACACTGCTGTGAAGAGCAGCAGACTTTTGACATCCCAGTTAACATAGGATCCAAATACAGAAAGGATTGAATCCATTCTGCACTCGAGGACTCGAGCCTGTCTAAATAAAGCCTGCGGTTCTTCTTGCTTCTCCTGTCACACAAAGACAGGTGTTGTGAAAATATGACCACTGTGACGGTAAAAATATGTGTTGTTTTGTGAACTGGTTCAAGGGCAGAGCAACAGGGAGGATGGGGAGGAGGACAGATGGCCATATGCCTTATCGAAACCAATACACTCTGTTCTTTGTTCTTCTCAATTCTTATCCAAGACATTCACACTGTTTCTTCGTTTGTCGTCATCGGGGGCCCTGGGGGGGGGGGGGGGGAGGGGGTGCATGTGCTTGTATAAATCACGATGTAATACAATGTATGAATGAAGAGATTTCGGCAGCTCACTGAGATACGTGGCTGTTGAACCCTTTTCCCAGCTTGCAAGCTTGAATAAACGGAAAGACAACTTTGATTCCTTCGGAGACTCTGTTTGTTGCAATTGAATATTTGAACCACAACTCTCCACCTGATCAAACATAGAAATCTTCCACCACACCACTGAGGGTGAAGCTTGATGATATTGGCTCTTGGCAGCACAGGAATGTCCTACTGGTTGCACTGGACTCTGCCCTCTTTTTTAATATTTGTTAGATTACTAGACTTTCGGCCTATTAATGTCACCATGTCAGTTAGAAGGTACAGTATGTATTAAAACTGACTGTTTGAACTGCGAATAACACTTTTGTGCCTCTTTATTACAGGCATATTAACCAACCTGTAGTCGTGGCCCTCTAGGCTGGTCATTTGTTTTGAGGGTACAACAAGTGGCTTGTCTTGAGAACACAGGGCATTAGGCGAGTTTAACACTTATACAAACAATGTGTAACTTTGAAGGGTGTTTATAGGCAGATATTGAATATGATATACAGTAAATAATTATGTTTTAGTCAGTGTATAACCACCGGAAACTAAGACTGGTTATATTTTCCTTAGCTTATAGAAAAAAGCCATTTATATATATTTATATTTAGTGATGCGTTTTAAAACACGGTATTAAACGGGTCCTGGTGCTAAATATTTAAAGATTGTAGTATTGGTAGGCCCCGACGTTCCTGGTGCTTTTTTATTAGTACTTTAATGTTTAATGTTTTGATATAATTCATTATCACGCTTCAGCGCACATTTGCTCCGCTCTCTGTTGGAATAAAAATAACTTCTAATTATGTTCTGAATTTATTTCTTTTCAAAGTTTTATATATCTTTTTTTGTGAACAATTATTTAGTCATGTAAAAGAATAGAACATAAGAGTAACTCTTCGTTGTACTAAAATCCTAGAGATGGCTTCGCCACCAACCACTAGATGGCACTAAAACGTACACACTGTTCCTTTAAACTTTATACATCTCGGCAGCTGTTGTGCTGGAGCTCACACAGGAAGGGCATTGGAAGCTGAGGTCAAACTCACCTTGTAGTTTAATCATTCAGTTGTGTGTGTGTGTGTGTGTGTGTGTGTGTGTGTGTGTGTGTGTGTGTGTGTTGTCAGTGATTTATACCTTTGGTTTTATATTAGACTGCGGTTGACTGAGACAGCACTGAGTGTGGAGCCAGATCTGGGTTTCTGCATTATTCATAACCTCTTGGTCACGTGTTAGAAATCCAAAATGTAACAACCCTTTTTTAATATATATATATATATATATATATATATATATATCAAATATTTCAGACTTTAATGAAAGAGAGAAAAAAAATGTCTAATGTCACATTTTTAAATAAAAAGGGATTTACAAAAATATTAAACAATTGAGCCATGCTATACCAATCTAGCCTAAAAACCATCGATCTATTTTAAAGCCAAATATCAGATTGATATATTAATTAACCTTGTCACAGTGACATAATCATACGTGCAGAGCACAGAACGTCTCTGCTGCTCTTTTCATTGTTTTATTTTAGCTTAGAGCTGCTGTTAGCGGGAGGTTAGGCAGACTTCATATGGAAGTGGTGACAGAGTGATGCCAAAGCGAAAGTCCATCACAGGCTTCACCCCAGCAGGCATGGAGAAGGTGAAGTGCTGCATTAAGGAGGTGAAGAAGAGGAAGAGCTCCATCCTGGCCAGGTTCTCCCCGAGACACACCCGCTTACCTGAGACAGGGAAACAAACTGAAACAAACTGGACATTTCTTTGAGACACTGTTTTGGGCCCAAAAGGTGAAACTAATATCAGGAAACAGTAGCAGTCATTCTCATAAGGCTTTTTATATATATCAGCTGTTCTGGTAGCCATAAGAAATTGCCCACTATATCACAAAGTAATACACACTTCCCATTCCTCATTACTAACATACATCAAAATGACTTTATGTGGAAAACAGATTATCATCTCTGAAAAAAAATAAAAAAGATTTGCCAGCCTGGCTTGAATATGGTCCTTCCATAAGGAATGAAATGGTCAGTGACCAACATGTATCACAATAAGGAAGTGGTTATGATCCATTACATTACATATGGTCCCTGGCCTCTATCTGGCCTGTGTCCTCTGCTTGATCGTGAGAGTTGACTCCATTATGTGAGGATCACTGTAGGGTCCCAGTGCATGCTGGGACAAGCTCCAGTGTAAACAAGTGAAGACACCAAGAACACAAGTGACCGTGTTGCTCCTCACCAGCAGAGAAAGGGATGAACGCAGCTCGCTTCACAAACTTGCCCTCCGGGTTCAGAAAGTGTCCGGGGTTAAAGGCGTCGGGCGTCTCCCACTCATTCTTGTCAAACAGCACCGAGGTCAGATTGGGGATTATAGTCACTCCCTGGCGATTGGAATTGTAAAGGCAACTCAGAAAGATGCAACATGGTTGTCTAGAATACATAGAAATTGCATTATGAGAACTGACCTTAGGGATTGTGTAGCCTCCCAGCCGGATGTCCCGGGTGGTAACATGAGGCAGGCTGAGAGGAACGATGTTGCTCATCCTCTGGATCTCGTGTATGACTGCGTCCGTGTAGGGCAGGTCGGCACGATCTTCCATGGACGGCTGTCTGGACGTTCCAACCACTTTGTCTATCTCCGCCTGGACCTTTGCTGCGAAACGGAGGTAACAGACAGAAATTGTCACAGTATTTCGTCGCCAGGTGGTGAAATGCTCATGCAGTACTTCCACACTAGTGAAAGGAATGGTTTGTGTTCCTGTTCATTTACAAACGTGCACCAGTCAATAGAGGTCGTACTGTATGTTTTACAGGAAGAGGTTTGTTGCACAGAATTAGTCGTGAATGAGAAGTTCTCAAATTATTGCACACTAACTGTAACCTTGGGAGTCAAAGCAGTCACAATGTGCGCCTAATTTTCACGGATACAAAATGTGTTTAAAAATCGCCCATTCGCACATTATTGAATAATAACAAAGGGATTCACGGATCTGGTCGGGGCTCTTACCCTGGATCTCGGGGTACTTTACCATGTAGAGGAAAGCCCAGCGCAGGGTGGTGGATGTGGTCTCAGATCCAGCCAAGAACAGATCGAAGACACACACAACCAGGTTTTCCTCATCAAAAGTATCGTCAGCCTGCCCCTTATTCTGAGGATATATACAAATACATGTATTCAAATTTAGTATTTTTAAAAAAAACTATTTCAACTGCATGTCACAGCTATCGCAGTCAGGGTTATAATCTCCGATGAAGGTTACCAGGTATATTATGCTGGAATTTTCCCCAAAAACAATGTGCAGCTATTAATCAATACCTCTCAATCATCATTTATGAGCGGCACCAAAGTGTGTGGCTGCATCTGCCTGTATTTTCTATTTTCTTATTATTTTGCTGTGTTCAGCCTTTGGGTAGTGTGTGTGTGTGCGTGTGCGTGTGTGTGTGTGTGCGTGTGTGTGTGTGTGTGTGTGTGTGTGTGTGTGTGTGTGTGTGTGTGTGTGCATGCGTGCGTGAAGCCCCCAGAAATAACAGTAGGACTACAGCAGGTCGTGACCAGGTAACACCTCTATCTCCGTCTCTCTCTGCTCGGTCACACACACACACACACATACACACACACACACACACACACACACACATACACACACACACGCACACACACACACAGTCAATGTAGCACCTTCGCATAGGGTTGTGATGCCGATGTGTGGGTCTGTTTATTTATGCTTGAACGTAACCAACGTGAAACATAACAAAAAAATTATCTGATGGAGTGTTTACAACCAGTAAACAAAAAACTGCAGTATAGTATACCTTTAAGTCAAAAATAATAATAATAATTTAATCTATGCTGGACCTTGTTCCTTGAAAATATTAGGCCAAGCACTTGTGTCATGGCCTTGGCCTTTTTTTTAACAGCTGATAGTTGTGATGTAGATACAAAACAAGCAGATATGGCGTCTCGTGCCATTCACCATCTGAATCTCACTCAGGTAGCAGTCGATGTAGTCTCTATTGTCGGAGGGATCCCAGTTGTGTTTGTGCTCCTTGACCTCTACTCTTATGAAGTCCTTTACACTGTTCCAGATGTGCTGCACTGTCTGATGAGGCCCTGGCAAGCGTCTCATCAGCAGAGGGAAGGAGTTGTAGAGCTGCCGAGTAGAGCAGATTGGAACAATAGACGTTGAAACAGCATTTCATTTGATATTACAATCAATTCCACATATTAAAACCAATGTATTTCACCTTGATCTGTATGTGCATAAATATAACCACAAGCATTTCAAATATATAATGATAAATGTATTACAGAACAAAGGCAAACTGCGTTAAGATTTAAAAGGCTGTACCTGTGCCCAAATGGAGGCCTCGAGTTCGAGTCCTTTGCCGAACCACGACATCAGTTCCATGAACTTCTCGTCACCGTATTCAAAGCGATGCCCAAACACCAGGGAGCAGATGATGTTGGAGACCGCGTTGTTGAGGATGAGGTGTGGATCGAAGGGCTTACCTCCACAATTAAACAGAACATTAGATGTAATGCGTGTATTTGTTATTGTGTATCACGCCTAGTGTGTAGCTGTGCATTTACTACTTACCTTTATGGCTCTTGAACTCTTTTGCACAATATGAAAATTCCTCCAAGATGACGGGTTTAAGTGACTTCTTGCCAAATCCAAAATGTTTGAGGGTTGAAAGTGCAAAACGCCTCTGCTGCTTCCATATTTTGCCATTACTGAAAATTACACCTGATAGTGAACAAAAAAGTTATTTAAAATTGAGGCGATATCCAACAGGAAATTACTATACTAAATAAATATTAAATAATAATAATAAAAAGTAAATTATTTGTCCCCTCTGGTAAATGTATTTTTTTCATTGTTGCACAGCGCCCCGCGCAACTATGGACTAAGCTACATTTGTATTGGATAAAAACATTTTTTAGCATGCATATATCTTATAATTTAAAAATGGTCCACCTGATAGTGGACAAAAGGTACTCGATATAAATCAGGAAAATTAATGAATGTTATGTTACACATTAAGTACTTTATATTTGTGACTGCAAAAAAAAAAAAAAAAAAGTGTGAACTTTTATGTTAAAAGAAATGTTAATTAATCCTACAACAATCACACTGGTGGAGATGTTGATCATGTAGCATGCATGAAAGATCATGAAGATTTGACAACATTTTCATTCTTAGCAGGAAAATTAAACCTCTATTTGTGTATTACTACCCAACGTGTTCATCAATACGTTTTGTTCATTATTTAAAACAATAGTGCATGTCATTAAAATACAACATACTCATACTTAACGTGATTTGGGGGGAGGTCAATTCATCGCACACAGTGTGTTCACTTAACAATGCTTTCTTGTATTACAGAAGTCCCAATAGCAGTAAGTTGAATACAGACTTTGTGTGCGTGTGTGCGTGTGTGCGTGCGTGTTAAGTCTGCTCACCCAGCCCCTGGGATATGTCCTGCAGCAGAGGGAGGTTTGGTCGGTCTGCCAGGACGTCTCCCTGATCTACCAGAGCTTCTTTCAGAACATCAAACCTGTTTAACACCACGATCCACGTCTGGCCCATTCGAAGGCTGTACACATCTCCGTATCTCTCTGCTAACTGTGAGTGGCATGGTGGGAGTAGTGAGAGACAGATAACAGAAACAGTGCCATTTGTTAACCTGTGACATTTTGAATGGTCTATTTTCTTTACATCTGTTACCTGTGTCAGACTCTCATGGGTCCTGTTGTAATCCACGGTGAATAAGTTGCCCACGATAGGAAAGGCCCGGGGCCCCGGGGGGAAGCTTCCCGGCCGACGGTTCTTAATATAATCTGCAGTGAGGATGAACACTGCTGTGAAGAGCAGCAGACTTTTGACATCCCAGTTAACATAGGATCCAAATACAGAAAGGATTGAATCCATTCTGCACTCGAGGACTCGAGCCTGTCTAAATAAAGCCGGCGGTTCTTCTTGCTTCTCCTGTCACACAAAGAAAGGTGTGTTGCCGTGAGCCAGTAATCTATCGCTCTCCAGAGGGAGAGGCTCACTATTGGCTCTTAGCGACATATCAGAGGACTTTGCCCTCTTAATGCTTTGTAAAGGGTTTCAAACACTGTTAATCAATGACCCCAGCAATTATGCAGCATAGGGAATATATGTTTTTGTAAGGCAAAGTGTCATCTCATCATATGTACAACAAAGAGGCAGCCGATATTAAATGACCGGATACCAAAACGTTATGTTGATTATGTTCATTAATAACTGGTCAACACTGCACCGGTGATCAGGTAACACTTTGTGTTAACATGTGTTAATGTCATTTAAAATGTCCACTACACAACTGTTGAGTGAACTACAGTTATTGGCTATGTAAGATTCGTGTTCAAAGCTCCGGGTCCCGTGGCCGCAGGAAATTCAGGATTCGAGTTAAAGTTTAACAATATTTAATGGCAAAGATAATACTCATGTAGCGTTCACGATCGTGGGGCCAGAAAGGAGGAACTTTCCACAGACGGAGTGCAGCTCCCAGGGAGCCACAGACCGGGGCTGTCTCGAGTCTCCAGACCAGTAGAACCATGTCCCCAGAACAAATGCTCGGCTATTAGTATGGTCATGCAAATGAATTCACACCTAAAGGTTAGTTCCATTGGTCAGTTCAAAGGATGCCGCCATTCTGTTCGCTACGCCAATTAGTAAACAGGCGAGGTCAAAGCTCACTCTTCCGGTCAAGGACAGGAAGTTCCCCTTCACAATAAAACCCTATTATCCTGCCTTCCGAATAAAAGCAACACATTAGGTTTCAATCGGCATCCATTTTAACTATTGTCTAAACAATAAAACATTCATTCATTCTCATGCATCATACAGTTAATCATTACATTTGTCATTAAAACAGAATAATAAAACAGTGATCCTCTCTTATGTTTCATAATACATTCCTCCAGAATATTCCTCATAATATCCCAAATTAATTATCATATCTTTCTTTATGTATTAATTTAAAACATAAACTTCTCTTATCTACATGTGCAAATATATATAAAATCCACTACAACCTAACAGTCCCTCCTTTTATACTATTCCATAGTATAAACAACTTGTATTGGATTTTATTTCACCGCACTGTAAACATCACTGTAATACAATCTTTATTATCAATACCTGTGGAAGAAAAAACAATATCACTCCCTCCTTTTGACCCTGCTCTGCAAAGTAACTAAAGTCTAGGAGTGTTGTGATCAGATATGTGTCTATCTGTGCATATGTCTATGTGCATCTTCTTTCTCTGCACTCTCATCTCCTTGATGGTCTCCTTTCTCTGCATGTTCATCTCCTCCATGGTCTCCTTTCTCTGCATGCTCATCTTCTCCATGGTCTCCTCCTCTGCATTCCTCCATTCCTCGATTTCCTCGAGTAAAAGGAAAACAGCAAGTTCAAACACTATATTTATTTTATTATCATCATACTTCTGTGATTTTTTTATAATTTGAATCAATGTGTTAAAGGTGAGCGATACTCCTCTGTTGGCAGCACATCTGTTGGTGAGGTCCATCACAGCAGGCAGCCAGGTACACGATGAAGGTCGACGATGGAGAGACGAGTGTAGCTGTGGGAGAGAATTAAAACACACAGAGCGGCTTTCTGCGCCGGCTCTAACTAAAGTTGGATATCTGAAATATACTTGGAAATAATTTTCATATTTCCCGAACCAATTCTCCAACATGTCTGAGAAGTAGTCATTCTATTTCTATGTTTTCTTTTAATCTTCTCAAAAATGATCTCTTAAGGAACTGAATTATCCAGGTTCGGACTAGCAATCTCAAACTAAATTATCAAGGATCAGATTAGCAATCTCAAACTAAATTATCAAGGATCAGATTAGCAATCTCGAACCAAATTATCAAGGATCAGATTAGCAATCTCGAACTAAATTATCAAGGATCAGATTAGCAATCTCGAACTCCGTGTGAGGAACAGCTTCTCACCCGTGGGAGGAATCAACTATTAAATGCGCTTCTGTTGTCCAACGGAGTCTTAATTACTCGTCCAATCCCATCTATTTTAAATTATTTATCTCTTAATTTATTTATCTCTGCGGATTATATTATATGTAATTGATCAACTCTATGTTCTTTTAACTATTTCAAATCCTGCTAGGATCTGATTGCGAGCTGGTATTAGTCTGGCTCTCCTCTCTTGCTCGAACACCTACTGAAAGAGAAAATGAAATCTCTCATTTCTTCTCAAAAATATTTGCAGCTAGGTATTTTGTGCCATGACATATTTCAGCTATCTTTGACATAATCGTCCGATTAGCTCTCTCGACTATACCCTGTGATTGTGGGTGATAGACTGCTCCGTGTGCGTGTGTAATTCCTAGGTGTCTTTCCACCTCTTGTAAGTGTTTGTTTGCAAAGTGTGTGCCGTGGTCAGACCCTATTCTCCTTGGAACTTCATATCTCGGGATGAGTTCCTTCTTCGGCCATTTTAAGACTGTCTTTGAGTCTTCTTTCTTGCAGGGGATCGCTTCCACCCATCTGGTGTATCTGTCGATCATCACGAGTAGGTATCTGAAACCTCTCTTCCTGTTTTCTGCACCCATATCGGTGTAGTCGATGCATATTTCTTTGAATGGAGCATCTGGCACTGGGAACTCTCCTTGGGGACATCTGTATGGTCTTTTCATACTAAAATCATTGCAGGTGGGACATTCATGGTGATGAGTTTCACCATCTCAGTCATATAGGATGCCACCAGAGGATGGAAACTTCCTCCTCTGTTCTTTTGGGATTCACGTGAGAGGGACCATGTGCCTGTCTGATGAGTCCTTGACACATCCTTGCAGGTGCCACTATGCGTCCATCGTGTGATCTCCAGAGTCCTTTCTTTTGGACGGCTCCATTGTGTCCCACTGATTCTGCTCTGCTCTGCTTCTTTCTGCTTGATGTCTTCTATTCCGAGTTTTGGGAGTTCCGGTGCGGCTATGTCTGTCCTTTGTTTCACATAGCCTGCTGCCTTCTTTGCTGCGAGGTCAGCGGCTTCGTTGCCTTCTGCCACTTTTGTCTTTGTGGTCTGGTGTCCTTTACACTTCATCACTGCTACGTGTCGTGGTAGCAGGATGGCTCTCAATAATTGCTTCAATTGACTTTTGTGCTTTTGTCAATGCCACTACTTCTGCTAGCTGTGCAGATGCTGGCTGTGCGATGATTTCCGCAGAAATGGTTGAATGTCTTTTCTCTTGTTGCTGCACGACTGAGTATGCGGCAATATTTCCATCTTCACATTAAGTCCATCGGCCATGTCGTTTGGCTCGTATGAGACTGTGATATTTAGCTGTTGTAAGACTTTTGAAATCTTATCTTGTCATCGAGAATGCACTTGAGGTCAACTAGGCAAGAACTCCATGTTCTGTGTTGACCTTGAGCTCAAGACACATCACAACATGAGCAGTTTTCTCAATTGCTCTTTTCAGGACTGCCAAGTGTCTTGTGCAACCTGTTTTGACCTTTTTCGATGTGGTCTAACTTCGAGCTGTCGTACATCAGGTCTCTCTCCTCCCTCCTTTTTCTGAAACAAAACAGCGGACACTATCCCGCTTGATTCAGAAACATCAAGGTGGAAGGGCCTGTTGTGGTCAGGTGTAGACAGCTTTGAGGCTTAGCCAACTTCTTGTTTGGACTTTGCGAATGCCTCTTCTGCATCATTTGTCCATGTGAGCAGAGCTTTCATGTTTCGGCTTCCTGCTTCAGTGTGCATGTCTCTGAATGGCTGTGTGAGAGACGTGAAGTCAGGAACGTAGTGTCGACTGTAGCCTGTTAGGCCCAGGAATGACAGCATCTCTTGTACTGTCTTTGGTTTAGCTGCACTCAAAATGGCCGACCTCTGTCCCGCAGACAGAGCGCACGAGTCTCCTGAGATCAGTTGTCCCAGGAATGACACTGCATTTTTGCAATCTGAGTCTTTGAGCGCTTCACCTCATAACCTGCTTTGGTTAACAGCGTTAGAAGGTCTTTCGTCACCCTAAGACAAATTGCTGCAGTTGGTGCAGCTTAACAGCAGATCATCCACGTACTCTACAAGTACTGTGTATTCCGGTAATATGAAGTCTTTGAGGTCTTGCTTCAGGGCTGCATTAAACAAACCCGGGCTATCTCTGTAGCCTTGTGGCATTACGGGTTTGGCACTTGAATGTTCTGTGCAATAGTGGCTTTGTTGATGGTTCTTAGGTCATGAACCATTCTCCAGCCTCGGTTACCAGATTTTTGACTGGTAATATCTGTGTATTCCAGTTGGACTCTGCGTCGATGAGTAAGCCTGCTTCATATTGTCTCTCGAATGCCATCTCTTTGTTCTTGTTGCAGCGGATATTGATAGCACCAGACCGTGTCTTGATCTGGTTTCAAAGTCATTACCACGTTATGTTGAGTGGTGTGGCCAACATCATAGTCTCCTCTCGACCATATTTGTGGTGGCACTTCTTCCAACATTTCATCAGTGGAGGGATGATTTGAGTGTTCCCTTCCATGATTTCTGTCAAGGTCAAGATGTCGGAGTTGTCCCTTGGAATACGAGTGTTGCTGTATCCTCCAATAGTCACCATTGGGGGTGTGGGACAGATATGGGGATTTGGTTGGAATCCACCTGTCTTTTGAGACTCTCCATCATGGGGCCAATATGTCTTGCTTCATGACCTGCTCTGATCAGTAGTGTGATGTGAGGGGCAGAGTCAGGTCGCAGTGCATACCAGTCTCTTTGGTCTGCAGATAGTAAACATTCAGCTGCAACTCCTTCTTTTCCTACAATTATGGCTTCTGTTCTGATGACTTCAGCTTCACCCTCCTTTTCTTCTTAGGCGGCGGCGTAGTTGTAGGTGCAACGGTAGGGATCTTCTGGCATGACATATGGATGTTGTGTCATAATCCATGGCATCTATGGCACAGGTGATGATAGGTTCTCGCCCATTTGGAACCATTATTCACTGCGCCGGGCCCTCTGGGCCTCTTCATAGAAAATCCACATAATCTTCATCCTGCACTATTCTTGCAGGCATCTGGTTCCGGTTTGGAATGTGTCGTCCAAATCCTCCTCTTTGTGGGCTTCCTCTGCCTCTAGCTGCATCAGGGCGACTGTAACATTCCTCAGCCCTGTGCCCAAGTCTGTCACAGATACGACAAGGTTCTCGCCACCTGTCTCTTCTGGATCCTCTGGACTTGTCTCTGTCTTTCTCCTCTTCTTTATATTGGTCCAGGGCTTTGCCCACTGCTTCCTGGATCTGGACGACGAGGTTGCTAACAGCAGCCATCTGCTTTCGCGCTTGTGGGCCGTGCTTAGCAGCCTCTGTGTCCTCTTTTGCTATCTGTAGCTTCAGGAGTCTCATTGACAGCTTATCTTTGGTTGCCTTTTCTTCTTCATCATCCTCGTGGTGCTGAGTGATGTGGTGTGTGATGTGTTTCTTCCACACTTCAAAGGTGGCATCTTTATGCCCATCGTATGTTGCTCACGACTCAACTTGTCCGGGAGACCTGCTATTACAGCAGCCTTCCACATGTTCAGGTATGTCAGGTTCCTGTCATGTCTGGTGCCTGTAGCTGATTCCCAGGCGTCAGCTGCTTTCTTCAGGTACACCATGGCTTCTTCATCTGACTTTAGCTTGATGCTGGCTAGGTTGGCCATGTCGGGAGTATCTCTGGGATTATATGGCTTGTATTGAGGTGTGCCATTGCTCAATGTCATGATAGGTGCCTGAATCTGGCATTTCCCTCTTCTTCTTCACAGCACACTGGGCTTGTTGCTGCCACTGACATCTGAGTGTGTCGTGGTGGAGGCTTGTAGCTTATGCCTTCCTTTGCTCTCCTCGGGAGGTGTTGTCGTGATCCCTGGAGGCTGTCTCCTCCTCTGCTGTCTTGGAGGCTGTCTCCTCCTCTGCGCCAGTTGCATAGCACAGTTAATTGACCGGAAAGGTCAAGCAGGGCTCCTCTCTTGTGAGATGGGGGTGGAGGGGGCTGGGGCCTTGATTTGGCTCCTCTTCACTGAGGTGTCGCAGTTGGCCATGCGATTAGAATGGAGGCTCAGAGCTGGAGGTGGGGGCTCTGAGCTGGAGGTGGGGTGCCACCAGGACGCAGTCCATATGCGTCCATCGCCTGTTGTTCGGTTAGGGATGGCGTTAATGAGCGAGGGAGTGGTATCTTGGTGGGACCTATCTCCTATTTGTATCTATTGGGACGCTCTGAATTGGGGAGGTCATGACTTGGCGCCTCTCCTGGGCTTCCTCCTCTGCCTTTCTTAATGGTAATGTGATGGACTGACGTTGTCTTTACCCTGTTCTGACAGCTCTGCTTGTGACAGTTCACCTTCCTCTGCCTTTCTTTCCCTCTCTTTCTTCCACCATAATTCTCTTCTCATTAGGTCCCTGTCTTCCTCCTCTCTTTGCTGACTTTGTCTAGCATCCCTTTCTCTGCCCTTTTCTCGGCCAGCTAATGCCCTCTGCAGCTGTGCGACCTTGTTCATCAGGTCTGCGACTGTTCTGCTTTCTGTGGAGTCAAACTCTACACTGCCTCCTAGTAGTCTCTCTACTGGGGCCATGGTGTGTGGAGCTTCTCTTTTAAGTGGGCTGTGGGCGTACGGGGGAGGGTATTAACATATTATGGGATAGATGGAAGGGGTGGGAACTGGGCTGATGGCAGAAGTACAGGGGCTGTCTCCATTGACAGCTCTTTATTCCTGTTTGTTTCTTCTTTGGGGTCTTTCGGGGTGTTGCTTCTTCCTGGCACCTCCGAGCAGTGTTGTCTTCATTCACTGCTATGCCATGTCGTGGCAGTCTTGCCTACACAATGGCTTCATTGGTTCTGGTGACGTCTGCTGATCGGGACGTGAACCAATTTTCCTTTCTGTTTGTCTTTCAGCTTGAGCACTCTCATCAGAGTAACTTCTGGTCTTCTGTGGGCCCCTCCAGGGTTGTTACGTCAAGTAAACCCTCGGCATGACATTGCTGAACATATTTCCTCAGCTTCTTATTCAGTCTTTTGGCTTGAACTATCAGGTTCATAGCAGCATAGAGCATGTCTTCAATCCAAGCGACCTGAGTCTTGATTGAAGTTGGCTCGACATTTTCCGAGAATGGGTACTGACTGGCTTTATATAAGGAAATGTAAATGTAGAAGGAAAAATAAAATTTCAGATTAAAATTTATCCAAAAAATTAAAAATTAATTTTTTTGAATAAATTAAAAAATAAAATATTTTCACACTATGTGTCTAACGTGCAAGTGTGATGCGATTGGGAAAAGACTTCAAGTTAGGAAGGGAAAAAAGTTATACACTGCAATTGGACAATATTCCTTAGACAAAAATGGGAAAAATGTGTTACTTTATGCAAATGGAACAACGATTACGTACAGTCCACACAGCCAAGCACAAAGCAAATGATACAGCCTTCAGCTGTCAAAAATGGGAAAAACTTGTTATTTTATGCTAATGAATCACTAGGGGCCCAATCAGTATAAGTGGGACTCTGTCCAACACTTTATACAGGCTTCTCCTGTGTACTTTTAATAAGCAAATTATTTAACAGGGGCCCATTGGTATAAACGGAATTCTGTTCTACGCTTATACAGGCTTCTCCTGCGTTTCAACCAAATCAATGGGAAAAAACTTTATTTTAAGCAAATTTTTAACAATTACTTTTAACCGCCCAGCATAAACAAGCAAATGATATGATCACAAAAACTGCCAATTATGAAAAAAGCAAACGATAAAACAATTACTCTTAATCAAAGAATCGTCAATAATGAAAAACAAATGGCATGAGAACCAAAACCGCCAATTATGAGAAAAGCAAACGATAAAACAATTACTTTTAATCAAAACCGGTAATGATGAGAAATCAAACGATATGTCTTAATCAAAATCCGACAATCATGAGTAAAGCAAACGATAAATCAATTACTCTTAATCCAAAAACTGGCAATAAAGAGAAAATCAATTGCTGTAATAAACTGGCAATACTTAAATCAAAAAGAATAATGCATCAGTGGTTTATCACTGTCCTCTTTCACTATTCAACACGATGGTGCCAATAAGGTTAATCCCTAGGGCACTCCATGGGGGGTGGGGGGGGTTCAACCACTAGGTGTCAAACCTGATGGTGAATGGCTCTCGACTGGCATTTTATAACCCTTTGTCTGTGTCCTCTGATCTCCTTTTTCCTCTCTTCTCTCAAAAAGGTTTAACTACTTATTCATCAGGGGCTCAAAATGGTATAAGTGGGATTATATTCTACCCTTATCCTGTCTTCCCTATGCTTGTCTCTTCTAATTATGGAATATATATATATTTACAGTATTTACAACAATAGCACGCTGTACTGCATAGAAAACTGTCCCAAACGGTCCCAAGGTAGGTGGGGCTCTTGCTCTCTTCACTCTACAGACCTGTTTGTAACAACTGGTTTATCACGGTAACTTATTTATCTTATTTCTTACAATAGCCCATATCAATTCTTGCGCCAGTCTTCGCTGGGGGACTTGAACCCTCCACGCTGCTAATCAGTCGCGTCGCGGAACGATTTATCTATTGTGGACTACTGGACGTTAAATTCAATGTGCGTCCCTAAAGAGTCTAAGGCGGAAATGTTTGTAGCGGACAATAGATTATGGCGAATAGCTTCTACGTAACGCTCACTAACTCCTCACTGTGGGGAGTTTAAATAAATAAACTCCGGCAGGCCGCTCTCACGGACTTCAACTCTTTAGGAACAATGCGGCACTATCTTCGCGTAACCAGTCTCGTTCAATATGCTCGTGCGACTTACAACAGATATACACACATTTAACAGTACAACACAAAACAAACATAAAAACACTAAATGAGCATCATCTTCACCACGGACCTAGCTTAGTCCTTATTCTATGTCGTGTTTTCACGCTAAATGTTTTAGCCTGGTCCAACAAGCTCCGCACCAATCCACACGCTAAAGTGTCTATATTAAGCTATGCAGGATTCGATGAAACAGGTTCCAAGCTTACCGATAATGAGTTGGCCATCGTGTGGAAAGGCGTGGATCTAGCGGGCCCAGTTCCTCAGCCACGAGGCCACAGCAGATCACGTCGGGGTCACCAAATTGTAAGATTCGTGTTCAAAGCTCCGGGACCCGTGGCCGCAGGAAATTCAGGATTCGAGTTAAAGTTTAACAATATTTAATGGCAAAGATAATACTCATGTAGCGTTCACGATCGTGGGGCCAGAAAGGAGGAACTTTCCACAGACGGAGTGCAGCTCCCAGGGAGCCACAGACCGGGGCTGTCTCGAGTCTCCAGACCAGTAGAACCATGTCCCCAGAACAAATGCTCGGCTATTAGTATGGTCATGCAAATGAATTCACACCTAAAGGTTAGTTCCATTGGTCAGTTCAAAGGATGCCGCCATTCTGTTCGCTACGCCAATTAGTAAACAGGCGAGGTCAAAGCTCACTCTTCCGGTCAAGGACAGGAAGTTCCCCTTCACAATAAAACCCTATTATCCTGCCTTCCGAATAAAAGCAACACATTAGGTTTCAATCGGCATCCATTTTAACTATTGTCTAAACAATAAAACATTCATTCATTCTCATGCATCATACAGTTAATCATTACATTTGTCATTAAAACAGAATAATAAAACAGTGATCCTCTCTTATGTTTCATAATACATTCCTCCAGAATATTCCTCATAATATCCCAAATTAATTATCATATCTTTCTTTATGTATTAATTTAAAACATAAACTTCTCTTATCTACATGTGCAAATATATATAAAATCCACTACAACCTAACAGCTACATGGTCCACTGGAATTACTATTGTAATAACAATGTGCAATCTGTTAGTGTAAATGTGCAATAATCACAACAATTTTTACTTTTTTAAAGTTTACTTTTAACAAGGGCTTCACATCACATTTGACCAAACAGGGCACTCAAATAACCCTGAACAATTACATGGTACTACAAGACACTGCCTAAAACACCAGGTAGCTAATAACTGTCGCTTTTCACCTCTGACTAATGTGGCGTTTCCATATCGACATCATCGCCTGTGCCCATATTAATAGTGCTATGGCAGTTACTGACATCATTTTAAATGAGTCTCCTACAAGGTTGAGGTCATTGCTTGTTTGTCTTCAGTCTCATTCAAGCAACAATTAATGTTTTCACAATCCAACATTAACAAGCATCAGTATTTAAGCCCAAAAGGAAAACACTTTTCTGATTACCTACTTAGATATTTAGTAATCTATGTGAATTCAAAAAGAAGAAGTCAGCATTAGCCATTGAGCGCCTAAAAGTGACCTATTTCACACAATTGTGCTCATCCTTACATTCCATTCCATACCCTGGTGTCATAAACTTACCCTTCAGTCTTAACCATCTGCCTTCTTCTGCTGTCACACAGCATCCCGGTTTTAGTGATCAGGATGAATCCTCTGTTGTTGATGTTGAGCTTCATTCAAGTCTAAAAATAAATATTTGTTGTTGGAGTTATTGAACTAACAGCTTTTGTCTGCAGAATATGTTTCCTCAGCTAACAGGTTATTGAATTAGAGTGTCAGTTGGCATATATATATATGTATATATATACATATATATATATATATATATATATATATATATATATATATATATATATATATGTATATATATACACCTCTAACAAGCCCGGATTTGGCTCAGTTTATCAAAAGTCTATCAAAGGTTTAATGAGTAATCTCTTGGTCCACAAGGAACCAGAGTGGCATGGGAATCAGTAACAAACAAATAATTCTGTAAACATACGTAAGTAATTCTGCTAATACAAATACAAATGAATACAAAAAAAGAGACTAGAATAAAGAATAAATCCCTCAACCACTGAGGTAAGAAAATTACATGGGTTTGTCTTTATCTATTTACAATTTGTCAAATGGCAAACAATAAATACAAATAAATAAAGCATATTCAAATATATATCAGCAAGGTAAGACAGAAGATAAACTCACAGGACAGGATGAGGAACTCCACAATGCTCCTTCATCCGTTTCAGTGCGGTTGGGCTGTCTTGACATAACACTGCTATTCATGGAGAGGTACTAGAGGAAAGCTCCCACTGGATGAGGATAGCAGTGAGGATAGAAGTGATTCTTGACATGTGGCTGAATGCAACTAAATATATAATAAACAATTCATATGCAGGACAGTTGTGGATCTTATCTGGGTATTGAACACTGGCAGCCATGCAAGAAACTTACTGTGCAGTCAAGAATCCAGAGAAAACTTGTGCTTTGGTGAGTGTTCCAGTTCATCCACAGGGTGTTTTTTAAGGGTTAAATCAGGGCTCCGTGGGCCAGACTGGGAAATATATTTTTGAATTACCTCACTTTCTAAGGGGACTAGTTTAGACCATTAAAGTACAGTGCGGTACTACTCGCCAATGTTTTTTTGTTAATTAATTCAGATTGTGTAGTACTACTTCTAAACACATGATGGTGCTATTAAGCTTTATAAATGTAGCCGCGAGAAATGACACAAACAATTTCATAATAAAACACATCTGTTGCGTCATTTATTTATTTTTTAAAGAGAACTCGCAACTTTTGTTGTAAAAAACGCTATTGAGTGAGTGTCAGAGTAAATATTAGTGTGTTTGTTCTTATAACTAATTATACTATAAACGTTATAATTATACTGTAGCATGTCATGTCGGTAATCTTATGATTGTTTGAAGTGCTTATATTTAAAGTTGTACTATTGCCACAAATTGAGATAGTTCGTCGACTTCAAGCATGGCTCAAACAGAATGTATAAGTGCAATTTCATTAACGTTTTCACACAATCACGATCGTGCAATATAACGGCACAGTATAACCGCAACAAAGTTCTTGAGCTGGTGGTTTTGTTGTGAAAGTCCGACTACCGGAAGCTGCTTGTCTCGTTTTCGCTAACTTCCGCTCTGCTGGTCTGACCCTCCGTGTCCTCCAACATTCGCGATTTGACAGCCGGCTATCTGAGGACAATATCAACAAAAAGTCATGGTTTTCGAGGAGAAGATGATCACGAATGGAGAGCCCGAGGATGTTAGTAGCTACGACATATTTAAAATAACCCTGCTAAGCCAGTAACGTTATTTTAAGCTAGCGAGCTAACAACACTGCTAACTAAGCTGTATCATCACCAGCTTACGTTAATGGTCAGAAACATGTTGAGGCTGATTCATGCAGCCTAATTAAAAATGACATTATAGTTTGTCGTTGGTAAAGCTGTCTCTCTAATTGTTGAATCTGTGATTCATGACAAAACAACTGCCTGGCGGTCACGTAACGTTATGTCTGTTTCAGGAGGAGGAAGAAGAAGAAGAGGAGGAAGACATGGTGGTATGTTCATTGCAGATCCCCACATCAGAATGAAAATATGTTTACTGCTCCTCTGTATTATTATAGGAATACGAATCTGACCGCCTTTTAATTTAATTACATTTAAATGATCAAGCATGCAAATTATTTATTTAGAATTGGCTAGAAAACACACCAGTATTCAACTAAAAAGCACGAGAAACACAAAGGTAAAAAAAAGAAGAAGTATATTTAGACGTTATTACGTGACCAGTAATAAGTGGGGGTCGTTTCAGGTCTTCTCCTTTGCAACCCTCTGGAAATGTGGCTATAAATATATGAGGCATTTTTTCTTTGTCCACAAAAAACATTGTTCAAAATGTACCGCTGGAACCCCTTTTTTTACGGCTTGTCTGAATCACACCGTTTTAAACTAAAGGAAAAAAGAGGTTGAATGTCTGTGTGGTTGTTTTTATGCAGTGCTGAATCTACTGAATGTGTCTCCCCTTTTGGAAGGACACTGAACAAGGTACGTGCTCTGAATGCTCCATTATGTGTTTCAGGATCCCCTTGAAACAATGCGACAGAAGTGTGCAGATACGGAGCACTGCGTTCACTATCGGGAGCGCCTGGAGCATTGTGAGACCAGAGTCGGCTCCCGGTCTTCAACACTGGAGGATTGTACCGAGGAGCTGTTTGACTTCCTGCATGCCCGTGACCACTGCGTAAGCATTGACATTTGCCAATTGTATCAAGCAGAAAGACTAAGGATGCACCACCCAGGGAGTCGCAGTTCATGTCGAGGGCGTTTGTTATTCGTTTTCAAATAGAATGAGTAATAATATTCTTTTGTCAAGATGAGTTCAGTTGATAAATGTGGTTTGCAAATCATGACTCATGATACAAAGTTTTAAGTAAAACATGTCAATAATTGTAGTTGTTTCACTGTCATTGCAGAATTTTCCACAGCTTTTCCTTTAACTTAAAAATATGCCCCACACCGCCCCTCCAGTTTGACGTATATTTAAATTGTAAAGATACATTTTCACAGATTTTGGGATAACTATCAAAGAAATATGTTTTTATTTATCTTAACAATTTTTGCCAAACATTTGCAAGTATGACCTGCATGTAGCAGCAACATTGGGATATTAAAATGTATTTGCTTTGTAACATGATTTTAGGCCCTTTTAGTGTACTTGCACTGTATGTAGTAACATGCATTAATTAACTTCCTCTTGTCCTCTGTAGGTGTCGGACAAACTGTTCCATTCGGTCAAATGAAGTCCTCCCTGAAGGTTGCATAACTGGCTGATGACATACTTCAAATGTTATGGGGAGAACATTGTATTAAATACATCCATATGTGGATCTGTAACTTTATATGTACACATTACTGTATCTGTATAAGTATTTAACAAGGTAGCTTGAGTCAACATTTCATTAAAGTGGATGGCTTGAAAACCTGACCTGGTGTCACAAGTTTATTTTTTGATCATATCAATTCAAATTGATAAATATGTCTAGTCAAGCTGAACCTCAATAAATGGATTACCGTGGAGATAAAGTTGATATTAAGTTGTAAGGACCTTTTGCTATGAATGCCTCATCATAATGTATCGTCAGCATACCCTCTATTCAGGACTTGTACCTCTCAAGTCAGGAAACAGGCAGGAAAAATCAGCAGGACCATCCCACCCTGGACGCAAGCAGTACCAACTCCCCCCCTCTAGTAAGCGCCGTTTGCCAAAACCACCAGACAGAACAGTTTCTTTCTACTGGCCATCACTGATGAACAATGAATCAGTCATAAAGCACTATTACCTCCTTTTCACTGTCAGTGTTGTTGTGTCTTTTTATGTTCACATACATATACTGTATATATGTATATATTGTGACGGTGTTATTTTGTGGACTGGTTCAAGGGCAGAGCAACAGGGAGGATGGGGAGGCGGACAGATGGCCATATGCCTTATCGAAACCAATACAATACTCTGTTTTTTGTTCTTCTTAATTCTTATCCAAGACACTCCCACTGTTTCTTCGTTTGTCGTCATAGTGGGCCCTGGAGAGGGGGGCATGTGTTTGCATAAATCACGATGTAATACAATGAATGAATGAAGAGATTTCGGCAGCTCACTGTGATACGTGGCTGTTGAACCCTTTTCCCAGCTTGCAAGCGGAAAGACAACTGATTCCTTGACGACTCTGTTTGTTACAATTGAATATTTGAACCACAACTCTCCTCCTGATCAAACATAGAAATATTCCACAATATATACCATTGTATATACATATATTTGTACATAGTTATACTTTGTTGTCCTTGTTTTTGTTGTTGTTTATTTTGTCTATTTCTGTGTATGTATGTTGAGAGCAATGAGAAATCCAGAGTCAAATTACTCTTACATGGCCAATAAATCTGATTGTGAAGTGGGGACAAATGATGCAATGATGTAACTTTAAAAAAATGAACACAATTGATCAAAGTGTGTCTGTTGGTGAAACGGGGCCGTTATCTTGCATCTGGTTAGACTTTGACCTCAACCTGAACTCCACAAGCACCTGAAACTTTATGCGTCAAATAAAACATTGAAATGATTTACTGATAGCACTTTGTAGTTTAACTTTATTGAAGAAATTGTACTTGCTTGATTCTTGTTGTTCTGAGTTTTGACTCATGGTTTAATGCACTTATTGTAAGTCGCTTTGGATAAAAGCGCCAGCTAAATGACACGTAATGTAATGTAATGTAACAAAATCAAATGTGGCCTGTAATACTGCTCATCCCTGCCTTTTTAAATATTTTTTATTATAGGTATTTAAAAAAAATAAAAGAGAGAGAGAGAGAGAGAGATCCTCCAGCACATACTGGTCTGCCAGCCGAGGAATGTGGAGCATTTTTTATTTTATTTATTTTGGATCGTCAAGATAAAATGGCTCCCTCGAGGCAGCGCTGGAGCCCTCTACAGTGCAGCTGAGGAACCTCCGCCCGGGTTTTCTCCTCCGGCTGCAGTGAGTTCGGCCCCTCGAGGTGAGCTCCGCTCTGAATATGAATATGTAAACAGCAAGCCGCGCCCATCTGTTGACTTTAATGCAACCACAGCGGCGGGTGATGCGTTGTTTACACCCGCCTGTTGCTTTTAGCTCCAGTTAGCCAACGGTCGAAGAAAGTGAAGAAGAAGAAGAAGAAGAAGAAGAAGAAGAAGAAGAAGAAGAAGAAGAAGAAGAAGAAGAAGAAGAAGAGAAGAAGAGAAGAAGAGAAGAAGAAGAAGAAGAAGAAGAACAAGAAGAAGAACAAGAAGAAGAACAAGAAGAAGAACAAGAACAAGAAGAACAAGAAGAGAACAAGAGAAGAAGAGAAGAACAGAAGAAGAAGAAGAGAACAAGAGAACAAGAGAAGAAGAAGAGAAGAACAGAAGAAGAAGAAGAAGAAGACGTCCGTCGTCCGTCGTCATGGACAACGTGAACCAGTTCCTGCAGGGCGCGAGGCTCGACGGCCGGACGGCGGCTCTGCTGACGGGTGCGGCGTGCGGGGCCGGAGCTCTGCTGGCGCTCGTGCACCAGGTCTACCGGCACCAGGTGGCGAAGGAGAAGATGCAGAGAGCCAGGAACCGGAGAGCCGACGGCCTGCAGCGGGCCGAGGAGGCCGTGCTGCAGTACAAGAAGTCGGTGAGGAGTTTGAGCCTCGGAGGGAAAGTTACTGCCATAGTCTATTCTCATCGCAGGCATTTCTTTTTTTTTGACTTGACGCAGCAGGTGGCGGTGCTCATCATTAACGTGTTGCTTTTAATAGACGATGTCTCGCTCCATTTAATATGCTCAATACTGCACAAATATTCTCAGTAAACTATTAGTCATGTCTGCTGTGAGTCAGTAGTTCAACACACGAGTACTTATTATTCTTGCTGGTCTGGTTTTTCTTTTATGACTTTATTGCCGGGATTAAAGTTATACAAACGTTATGAGTTTCGTCACTTTTTCCATTCATCCTGCCAGTTTTTTTTTTTAAATGCCTATTTAATGAAACATAATAGTGTGTTGCTTCCCTATGTTTCTCATCTGTGTAGAACTTTCAGGAGTGTGAATTAATTTCCAACTTGTGTGTGCGTGCGTGCGTGCGTACGTGTGTATGTTTCCGTCCTCCAGCGTCCAGGGACCGACCCTGCTCTCATCTTGGCGATGTCTCTGTCTGAGTTGACAAACAGCCTGCAGGAAGGCTTGCTGAGCCCTGAGGACGTGTTTTACTCTTACATGGAAAAGGTTCAAACCCCAAATAACACCAATCATTCTTCACATGTATCCCAGAACAATCATGTCTATAAATATTCTGTCTTTTTTTTTTTTTAATACTCTATAGAGCAGTGTTATAATTTACTGTTATCATCACAGCAAGGAATGAATCATTAACTTTACAAGGGACTTGCGTCTCCTAGTTATCAAGTAAATAATAATCCACTTGTTTGTACATTTCTTACTCGATATTCATG
Organism: Cyclopterus lumpus; assembly: GCF_009769545.1. Taxonomy (NCBI): domain Eukaryota; kingdom Metazoa; phylum Chordata; class Actinopteri; order Perciformes; family Cyclopteridae; genus Cyclopterus; species Cyclopterus lumpus. The sequence goes on along the minus strand of NC_046969.1, from coordinate 20,977,965 downwards.
TTCTACTAAACCAGGATTTTGGAGGAAAGGCATACAAACCCGTCTCTACTGCTTTTTGTTTATTTTTTCCCCCCCACAGACTCTGGATGTAAACAAAGATCTGAACTGCTGCACGGGGATCCTGTTGGAGAGCTTTGACCAGCTGACATCTGTTGCTTCCAACAAGGAAGGTCTCTTGTATGGAGTTCCAGTCAGCATCAAAGAAAACTACTCGTACAAGGTATGTTACGGTTGTTCATTGCCTGCGGTCTTTAGAGCGATAGATAGCAGCAAGATAAATGAGATGGTAAAGGTTGGGCTTGGGAAAAGTGGGCGGTGGTGGGGAGGTGAAGGATCGGCATGTAACAAAACTTTGGTTTTCTTCCATCTAAGTTTCACCGATCGGTGACCAGATGGGAGGCAGCAGTGTGTGCTGTTCGGGACCGGTTGTTCTATGTGTTTACTTCGCCTGTTGTTTATTCTACACCACCAGAATCATGACTGTTCTTGCGGCGTCGTCGTTAATCTGGAGCAGCCTGCCGAGAAGGACAGCGTGATCGTGGAAGTTCTGAAGAGACAAGGAGCTATTCCCTTCGTGAAAACCAACCTGCCCCAAGCGCTATTAAAGTAAATCATTTCTCAGAGAAACTATTGGAAAGATAAGCTGTGACACAACAGAGTGCGCAATTAAATGTGTTCATTTTCTTTATTTCTTAGTTACGACTGCAGTAACCCCATCTATGGGCAGAGCCTGAACCCCCACAACCTCCAGAAGACCCCCGGGGGCTCGTCCGGCGGAGAGGGGGCCCTCGTCGGGGGAGGAGGCTCCTTGCTTGGTTTCGGCAGCGACGTGGGGGGTAGCATCCGTATTCCGTGCTCATTCTGTGGGATCTGCGGCTTAAAGCCGACGCCAGGTCGGCTGAGGTGAGCGTCTCCGCAGTAATTCACTCCACAGTCGTGGCATTTTGTGCTACGTGTTGATATTTACAATTTTGTGTCTTGTTAGTTCCCTGGGTATACAACCTATTTATAGAGGACAGAAATCAGGTAGGTTACAGGTGTATCGTCGTTGCCTGCATCGTATGTGTGGTGTCCGAAAAAATGTGGTCACCATTTTTTCATTTGTTTTCTTATGAAATTAGTGCCGTCGTGTCCCGGACCCATGGCGAGGGATGTGGACAGTCTGGCTCTGGCTATGCAGGCGTTGCTCTGTGACCACATGTTTTCTCTGGACCCCACTGTTCCACCCATTCCTTTCAATAAGCAGGTGTGTCCACCACAACAACAACAACAACAACAACAAAAATAAGTTGCATTTTAAGGGGGATTATGCACCTGACTGTTTCCTGGAGTCTCCTAGGCCAAGAAAAAGTCTGGCAAATAACCCTCTGTAAAATGAGAATTGTGGATTTTTACACTTTAATTTTTTGGGAATAGAGTTAATACCTGTTTATTAATTAAGTTTTATTGGAGGTGGTTGGCAGATTTCTGTTACCTATTGGTAATCTTGCTATTTGCAGTCTCTAAGCCAACTCGCGCCTGGCTTCAGCTACATATTTAGCATTTGCTCACAGAAGATATTCTTTTCATCTCACTCGCACCCAGAAAGCAAATAAGTGTAATTCTCCGATGTTGATGGGCATTGTTACAGCATACAATGATAATTCAAGTCCAGTTTATTAGAGCACATTTAAAAACCACATGCGTTAACAAAAGTGCTTTAACAAGAGATTAAATAAGAAACAGGAATGATCAAAGAAAGACATAGACATAAATAAGAGAATCTCAGTATGATAATAAAAGCACACCTTGATAAAATCCCAGCACAACAGTATTGCACAAACGATAAATATAAACCAGAGTTTGATCACGCCTGTCTTCATGAGGGTAATTAATAGGCTAAAGAAAATACGTGTTTTAAAGGTATTAATGGAGGGGGAACATTAACTTGTTAGTGAAAACTGTTCCACAATTAAGGGCCAGCATCTGGAAATGCTTAATCCCCTTTAGGGTTTTAGTCCTTGGAGCGGAGAGCAGTGATTGGTTATCAGCTCTGAGGGGTCGGGAGGTCGAATAGGAGATCAGAGATGTAGCCTGGTGGTCCATGCAGTTTTTTAAAAGCAAATAAAAGAATCCTATAATCCATTCACTTTACTGATAGCTGCTGAACAGCAGTCAGAGCCGGGGAGATACGGTCTCATCATGTTCATCGGGTCGTCTCCTCTTACAGTGAGTGAGGGAAGGAAAGTGGTGAAAACTCCCGTGGGTTTTGCAGCCTGTTGTTTACAAAATGTTCACTCTGGGGCAATGTGCACTTTAATGAGTTCATGAGATTCACCAATACAATGTGCAGGGGCAACAACAGTTTCTGTCCCTTTGACAGCAAACAAACCACATAATGTGCAAACACACTTTAAAGTTTGATTTCAAAGGGCCATGAGTAGATAAAGCTCAGGCCCGTTTTAAGCTCACAAATTAAAGCTTTAGTTCATCGTCAGTAGCGGTTCACCCATTCTTTTTACCGTGCCTTAATTAACCTAGATGAGGAGAACGAAGCTCAAGCCCAAAGATAAACAGAAAAGCTTCCTTTCCACAAATATGTCATAGATATGTAGATGCAGATGTCCCCCTCAATGATCTGACCCAATGAACATGTCTTGTCCTCAGATATACCAGAGCTCCAAACCTCTCAGGATTGGTTACCTAGAAAGCGACGGCTACACCCAACCGTCTCCTAGCATGACCCGGGGCATCAGAGAGGTCAAAGCTCTGTTGGAGCAAGCAGGGCACACTGTAAGACGCACACACACACACACACGCACGCACACACACACACACACACACACACACACACCACATGATCTACGGCCACATGAAATAAGTGATGGGAGCTTTTGAGTTTAATACAGTTACTTTTTTCCCTCTCTGTCCTTTGTGCCTGTAGTTGGTGCCCTACAGTCCTCTGAAGATCAACTACGTTTTACATGATCTTCTTATCAGGGGTATCCTAGCAGACGGAGGGACCAGCCTGATTAAGAAACTGTGAGTTAAAATTCCCTTTTAAGACGCCAGTTATTCAATCAGTGTAGTCCTCGTTAATTACCTGGATTAAGTCATTTTATAATTGTGTGTAATTGAATGCAAAACATAGGAAACTTTGCACACGCATCACGAGTGGTGAGGATTGTCATCTGATATGAGCGCTTCAAGATAATTAATTGGCGCAACAACATTAACTAATTAAAAGAGCAGACAGCAGAATACCATGAGGAAAATGTCATGGAAATATGGCACTCAGTAGTATCAAAGTCATCTCAAAGGCGATGTAATCATTGCGAGAGGCCGTGTGAAGGCGTGGTAACACATAGTTTAACAAATGTTTGATGTCTTTTGTTCTGTTGTGTGCCAACGATCCCTTATTGTATCTCTTGAAGGGAGGGGGGCCCTCTGGACCCTTGTCTCAGACCTCAGGTTATACCGTACTATTTTCCTACATGGTTGAAGAAAACCCTCTCATTCCTCCTCAAGCCCCTGGTGAGTTCCCCACATGCATAAATACAGACCAAACACAATATAATTCTTCCTCAGTGAGTCCGATATTGGTATAAATACTTCCTTTTCAGCTCTTTTATACAACAACTGTGTGATTGAACACTTGGAGTGTGTTTTTAAGTCTTGCTTGTTTTCGGCAGTCTCCGCGTGTCTCTGCCAGCTTCCATTCCATCTGTGGAGTCGGGTGAGAAAGCTGTTTGGCCCTTCTGGTTTTGTCGCTCACGCGTTGCATAAATGACACAAACATCCTCCGATTCTTTTTCTGCCTTGTTTTTTTAGATCTGTTCAAAATCTGTGGAAGCAGCACGCCGCCGTCGAGGTACTGGTAGTTGTCAGCTCAAGATGCTTGTGCACGAATGAATGAATGAATGAACGCATACATTGGGGACATTGGATTCTCTTGTATTTCCACAAGGACTACATTCATGAAACTGTGTCAGAGTGGAGAAGACTCAACATAGACGTGCTGCTGTGCCCTATGATCGGACCAGCCTTCAACTTCGACTACTGCGGCAGGATTACCAGTACGGAACAGTTATATATTATATTATATTTGTGTGTGTGTGTGTGTGTGTGTGTGTATGTGTGTGATACGAGATATAATACTGTCCATCTATCCATCCGTTTTCTATATTTTATTAGTGTTGATTAGAGATGTTCTGTCTTTGCTGATAGTTTCTGTAAATCATATCTTGCTGTTATTACCATAGCAACTGAACTGTTGCAGCGAAAGAGCTCTGCAGCAATCTACCTGCATGATACTCACGATAACTATCAAGCCCAGTGACACTGAATAACCTGTTGCTATTCTCTGTACTTCCAGGTGTCCTTTCTTACACCATACTTTACAATCTCCTCACCTTTCCCGCCGGCGTCGTTCCCGTTTCCACGGTGACAGCAGAGGATGAGGAGGAACTGAGGCACTACGAGGGCATTTTTAAGGACCACTGGGACAAGCTGTTCAAACAGGTAAGAAAAGGGAGAGATCACTGATAACAAAGGATATGATACGGTAGTTGGTATGACACAGCCCAAAAAAATACTATCATTGTGAAACTTTTAGGTTTTTTTCTGGAAGCTGTAATGTGTGTTAGCCTATTTTCTCCGTTCCCCCCACAACTTGACCAGCGAATGGCACTGTCTAGAACCAGTGTTTGGTTGGTCCATTCTGGGCTACTGTATTACATTACTGCCAGTAAATCCTCCCAAAATATTACGTACTGTTCCTTCAATAACACTTTTGTGTTGCTGGCAGTGTCTCATTCATTTTCAAGACATCAACTTGTTTTATAATCACTTTTCATATTTCTTTGATGTAGAGTAGAGCTCACGATGCACATTTTTGTGCCAATAAATAACTTCAGATATTCTAATATGAAATTATATCAGTAGATTGCTGCTGATTTGTAACTCCAAGCATCCAGATAATGACTTACGGGGCACCCTTCTGGCCGGGCCCCTGAACTTCAGCCTGTGGCCGTTTCGGCTTCTATCTTCTAACCGTAGTTCCACAGCTGGTCAGTAGATGGAGGCAGACGACTGTGGCACTGGTGGGTTTGCTGACTGTTGGCTGACTGGCTGTTGCTGTTTGTGTTGAAGGCTGTCACCGGAGGCGAGGGTCTGCCCGTGGCGGTGCAGTGTATCGCCCTGCCGTGGCAGGACGAGCTCTGCCTGCGCTTCATGAAGGAGGTGGAACAACTGGTCAAACAGAGCCGAAAGTAAAGCCTGGGGGCCACAGGTGGGACTGCTCCCTTCAAGGGCTTCAGGAGTAAATGGCAATACCTGTTAAGGGCATTAAAACAAAATATAGTGTGAGTTAAAGTTAACACAAATCAAGATTGCACTAGAAAATGGAGTTGCGTATTTGAAAATGTTTGTTTTGTTATGGCCATAACACAGATTTGATACATTTTGACTGTGAAACTGTTAAATGTAATAATCATGTTATTGTTCTTTTAATTCATTCATTAACAAATTTTAATTAACATATCGGTTCATTTGTATTGTACATTTAACATAAACTTAGGCATGATTAGATGTGTCGTTATGTTTGGTGTTTGGACATAGGAAGGTATGAAATATGCCACGTCCTTGTTGTGTTTTTCCTCCGCTGGCTTTGTTTAATATTTCATGCAATATAGCGTGAACGGACACGACATGCTTTTCGAAGAATCTCCATTAGGCAAAAGAGGCACCGCAAGCACGTGCGGAAAATAGTTTAGGAAATTAGGATTTACGTGACTAAATAAAGTATTGTCTCCTAAATCTATAATTGTCTCTTTCCAAGAACTGACAGCTTTCTGTGACGCGATGAACGAGAATGAAATAAAGTAATTGATTTCTCAGAGGAGCCGCTGCTGTTATTTGTTTCCTCAATAGAAATGTGGAAATTAGTTTTTTCGGGACTTAGTACAAGTCGTCTTTTTGTGATTTCCTTTTTTAAACCTGCACAGCTGACATGTTGTCGTTGTTGAATGTTTACCGGACTGACTTTAAAAAGCGCGATGCACCTTCAAGACATCTGTGAGGGCACAACATCGCTGCCTTCACCCTCTTTATCTTCATCCTCCACCTCTCCATCACTGTGCCCGAGATGAGCGCAGATCATTTTCATTCCTATTGTGAGCGATTGTTGCACTGATGCCCATAACAGGAAACAGAAACGAGATAAAGGTGACTAATGACTCATGGCGCCTCCATCTCCAAGGCCAGCGCACCATGTCGTCATATTGTGATTACCCCGCGCTATTGTAAATATGTGTTTCTGTTGGGTTTACATAAATTTACATACGTTTTTAAAAAAACTCTCCTTGGATGGGAAACCATTAGGGACAATGTTAGTGTTTTCCATTACAATCGGCCACGTTTGCACTGCTGTCTCATTGAATGGAAATGGCAGTGTGCGAGCGGTAGAGGAAGGAGGGCACATTAGACGAGGAGGGGAGCTGGAATTGAGAGGTTGTTCTTAGCATTATCTGTGGCACATAGAGAGAGAGAGAGTGTGGCTCTCGCTGTGCCACTCAGTCAGGGAGCATTAAGCCTTAAGAGGCAGTGAAGAGACTCGGGTCTTCAGAGGGAACTTGACATTGTTCATAAATCCCTCAGGAGCTGAGACAGTAGCAATGACAAGTACACACACACACGCACAAAGTCGGTCTTTAAATTGCCCCCATTCAATACATTTAACAATTACAATATTGGCCGTTGTGTGTATAATATCACACATCAAAATCAATTTAAACGTTATTAATATACTGTAGCACTTACAACACATCACAGCGCAAGTGATAGAGTGCAAAACACTCAGGTTGCCAAATGAAATGTGCATATTTAAAAGAAACTCATCTAAACTCAGGTTCTTGCACTTATTTCTAATATGTTATTTCAGTTGGCGCAGCACGTTATAAATATTCATCAACATTTTAAAAGATGACGTGAGAAATCTAGTCTAACTGGTTTAATTTGATAATCCAATCCTTTGTGAGTCGTTTTTTTTTAAATTCAGTTATTCATATCAATCGCTATTAAAAGGTGAAGTTGCTCCACCTCCCTGTGAAGAAAACAGACCTCAGACGAGCAGATAGAAGGAACTCCATCCGACACCACAGAGACGCATGATTTTAACAAAACAGTCACGTGACTTTAAACGTCTAAAACATGTCGGGCTGTGATGAAAATGTGAGATTGTTAGTTTTTATTAACGCCTGTGATTTCCCTGTTATGACATGTTAAAAATGTTCCCTGTGGGAGAAAAAGGCATATTTCATAAACGACGGTGAGTCACGTTTACATATTAATACGAGCTCATTCATTGGTGATAAAGGACAAAGACGACGTGTTACATTTGTACATTACATTAGTCTACTGTATATGTGGGCGTGTGTGTGCATATGCACCTGTAATATAATAGATCAAAAATGATGCTTTGATATTTGCCGGAGGTATTATTGTTTCAAATCCATTGCTGCTGTGCTATATGGACATTCACTAAGTTGCAACAATAAAACTACAGACAAAAGCCCTTTTTCTAATTGTTATAGTCACATCAAAACTCTTCATAATCTTTGGCCGTGCTACAGCGAACTGAAGTGTTTAAAGTTACAGTAGCGATGTGGACATTAAATCAAGTGTCTCCTTGTAATGTGAAAGCGTCACTAGTGTTGGTCCCACTTATAATCATCTAATTATTCAAACTTGTTCAACTTTGAGCTCCAGGTCGTTATGCTTGACATAATTCAAGAATACTTTACCATTCACTGATGTGATGTGATAAGAAGTTGTATTAGTACAACCATTATCTGTGAGACAACCTTGTGCATGATGTGATGTAGTCATGATTTGACCTCAGAAAGTGTCTGCAGCATAATGAAAGAGTTTGGGAAGTTGGACGTAACGGGCACATCGCCGAAGCTCAGCCTGTCGTAATCATACCGCAGAAGCACCCCGACAGCCCCGTCAGGCCGAGCTGCTCTTCTCATGTAACGTCTCATTGATAAGAGCAGCAAACACCTCATTCACAGGAACCTTAGGCTGTAAGATCGGGTACTTTAAAAGCCATCCAAACACAGTCAGACCCCGCCTGTGTGCCAGCAAATAAAACACCTTGATATCGCCCCAACTAAACTAGGATGATTCTGTCTTAATGTCCCATTTCAGGGACCAAGGAGTCCATAGTCGTAATGGCTCCACAGAATTGCAGGTAGTAATATTTGCCACAGCTGGGCTCCTGCCTTTTCAGATGATCAAAGTGACAAGTTCAGCCTGCAACCAGAGCCACTTACAGGAGGCATCAAGAAGCAGCAAGATTGGCAGCTTTTAGGTCTTTGGTCCATTTCATCAGCTATTACTACCAGCAGAGGCGACGTGCTGTGGAGGACGAGTGGGAGGGGAAGGCAGATTAACAGACAGCTGATACAGGTGTATAGGCGGTATCAAACAGCAGCTCTGTCAATACAGCAGGCTCCAAATTTCTAGAGAAGAGGCTGGGATCCCCAAAGTATGCCCACCGATTTCACTATGACGGGATTAACTTGGAGCTCCGTATGATTTTCGCAGATTCTGTGACTCAACAATTCAGTGATCCACGTTCTATCGGCTTTAAAGGCCCCTAACCCAAGTTTCAAAAGCTTACCCTTCGGACAAGGGACACTCTTTTTCTCCCGCGCGGTTCCGCTCCCCCCCTCCCCCCCCCCCCCCCTTTTTTTTTTTTGCTGCATTCAGTTGTTCATCAACCCCTCGCGTCCCTCGCCCGGCTCTCCCATCCTCCCTTCCCCTGCACATCTGCTAGGTTTGAGTTTTCCTTTCTTCCCTCCATGCGCCGTGCTTGGCCCAAGGCCCTTATAGCCAAATTGGTTTACATTGGAGAGATAAATGCTCTGCAAATGCGCTTAAACACGTACAGTAAAAAATGCAGACAGTGCGTGTCAGGATTATCACCCAAGTCAGGGGGAGAAAGGAGAACGTCTCTGTAGCACAAAGCTGGGGAGCCGGAGTGAAGCCTGCAGATATAGTCCGTCTCATCCACTTCTCGGGAGAAAGAGAGGAGGATTTAGCATTTGCATGCTAGTCTGTAATTCCTGGTATTATATAACTTGTTGCCAACAATCAAACTCCTGTGGTATTGTGAAAGTATTGTTTCACATGGGTGAGCAAAGTGTGGAGTTACACTCTTTGGTGGGGGGGGCGGTTTGGTGGCAACATGGAGACAGTTGGTCCAAGATGCATGGCGGAGACCACCCCATAAGCCCACTGAACAACACAACCTCTGGTCCTCTCAAAATATTCCTCTTAGAGCACAAATGACTCACCTGAACACGGCGAGTGATGTGTGTGAAGAGGCTGAAAACACTAATGTGTGCAGCCAGAGGTCTGGTATGCTCTACAATTCATATATATTCACATGTGGAATATTGTGAGATGTGATATTTCATTTTGTAAAATGTCTTCTATGTCAAGGCATCACATTCACAATGTCTTAAAATATCTAAAAATCCTACATTTTGTGATTTTATCATTTGTTCGAATATAAAACCTCATGTAAAATGTGCCATTTATGAAATTTGGACGTGACGTTTTTGACAAAGCAACTGGGCTTTCCTATGTATTACTCAGGAAGAACTATATAGTGCATTTGTTGACACTATTTTCAGCTGCGGATGAATACGCGCGTGATGCTTCAGCAGCACGGTGGATGTGTTATTGACTCAAAATACAAAACCATGTTCATCGCAATGTGTTTTCAATAGATTTTAGACAACATCGGACGAATAAGCTATAACATGCTTTGGCTACACAGAGAATACTTGTTCACAAGATCAATTATTGTTTTTGATCTTTAAATGGGATTTGTTGACAATACAAAATGTGTTTTAAAGTATCACAAGAATAATCCTTCAATAAAATAAGATACACTAATCAGAACAAGAGAGCCACCATGTCCTCAAATGAGCCTACAAGAATATCTGACACTCCTACTAAGTGTCATCATGTGAACGAGGTCTCACTCGGTGAAGACAGGCAGGGCTCATGCAGACCAAGTGGATCCTAAATATGAAGTATGAACTCTCTTTCCTCCCCACCTGCTGCTGCTGTCACACACCGCTGCTGTCCCTGTCCGCTAGCATCAGTGTAAAACCCCTCCACATGCACTGCCACAGGGATTTGGGTGTAAAACTTCCACGAAAAAAAGACCCCCTCCCCCCCTCTCCCTTCCAAAAAAATAGACCCCTTTTTTTTCTCATCACCACGGCCGGCCCCTCCCTCCAAATCAACGCCCCCCCCCCCCCCCCCCCCCCCCCCCCCCCCCCCCCCCCTTCAGACCTCCCAACACAAAGCCCTCAGAGCAAACCCAGCAGCACAGGAATCATAGCACACCATTCAATCATTGTTTTTTCCCCTCTCTCACCCCTTTTATGGTCCCACTAAAGGTTTTAGCTGGGCAGAGAAGGAGGGCTGTCACTGAGGAAACCTTAGCCCATTGATGAAGTGACAGGAGCTGCCAGAATATGATCCTAATCCTGTTTCCAGCATTCTTTTAGCCCGCTGGCATCGCAATTCCTCCACACATTCTCTGAGCTGTCAACTAGGAAAATCCCTCTAATAGCGCATTGCCGAGATACACATCAAAGAGCTCCTGGAAACCTTCAGCGGCTTAGCTGCCATAGACACACTCGCACACACACTTTCTCACACACACACACTCGCAGAATTCCCCATTAACTTCCGCCAATATGATCTCTGCGAGCACACACAAACCAAGACGTTCATGACCGATTGACCACATATTTAGTATGCTTAAAAAAAAATTTTTTTTTTTAAAGCCCGAGGGCGTCTTTGCAGCCCTGAAATTCTTTGTTTGCACTGTAACCTGCCCCATCCTAAACCCCCCCCACCCCTCTCACCTCCCTTTCTCCTGTAAGACAGTGATATAATCTTTACGGTCATGGAGCGGGAAAGCGGGAAAAGACCAGGGCCGGAAAAAAAAAAACCTAAAAAAAAACAGGTGTCTGAACTTCGCTGACTCCAGGAACCCTTTCAGTCTCATTTTATCTCGTTCTATTCTTACTTAATCCATCGATATCCCAACCAAAGGTAATCTTCTTATGGCAAAGCATTCTGTTTCGGTGCAGCCAAACCTGGGCTGACAGGGTGGGGGAAGAGGGGTGTAGCGGAGAGGGTGAAGGGAAGGTGGGTGGGTGGTGGATTGGAGGCTCTTTGGAGCCTGACACTGTGCTTCAGTCATTTCATTTAGGATTAGTAATTCTGCACTGAGGGAACAAGTGGCAGGTTCTCCCCGATGTGGTGTGTAAACCTCAGCGTCGAGCACGGGAGGCCTCCTGTGTCTACATTATTTACGGTTCATCAAGGTGTCTTCAGTGGAACATGTTAACCAAACTTTTTTTAATTTTTTTTTTTTTTTTTTACTATAAAGGGTTTAAGGTAACGTGTGTGGAAATCTAAACTGTTTATTAAGATTTAGTTTCCTGTCGGTCCCCCTGAGCGCGGCGCTGTCAGCCATCCGGGGAGAAGAGCTCAACTAATCCCTCTCTTGTCGCAAACTTCCTCTCACTGGAGAAACTTTTCGAAAATGTTTTTCTGTGGGTTTTTTAAGAGCTTTACGTGAGTGCATGTCTTCGTGCCTGTTCGCATGTTGTTTGAATGTCCTGCTACAGTATCTCTCTATCTTCTTCTGACTCACCTTTTAGCTGACAAAGTTCCAAAGATTCAGAAATACACAAAAAACTTCTGTTAATAAAAAAACTTCTATTGAGAAAATGTTTTTTTTATGACATTAATAGAGTATATCTCTTAACTTTGATTATAAGGTTGCCTCCTGTTTGTTTTTTAAATATTTTTAATAACAGACCGTCCCCCCCCCCCCCCTCCCCACTGTGTTAATCTTGAGTCACGCAATGTCAGCCAGTATAAGCAAATATTTTAATCTTATATTTCCAACCGATGAAATTGAGAAAATGAGTCATTCTTATGTGTGATTTATTCCCTTGCATTAAACAGATAAATTACTTACATTTTAAACAATTGAGAAATACATGTCTTAAATCTACAGTGATATATATAATACATAGAGAATGGGCCTGTGCATCTTTCTGATGAAACCAGCGGCCCAGAAAAAAGAGTTCAGTCCGGCACCCGAGTTAACAAAAGAATATGTCATATTTATTTGTCTCTGGGCCTCCTCTGCAGATTCTCTCCCTTATCTCATTGCTGCTGTAGGTCCTTTTGTTTAAAGCCACGATTGAAGAAAAAAAAGAAAAAAAATACACCAAACGTTTCCTCCTTCACATGAAAGAAGACATGGAGTTACTTTTTAGCCGGGCAGATGCAGGCGAACACTGAAGGATATTTACAACGCTCCATGGATTCTGCTGAGTGCTGTAACTTTAAACAAGGAGAGTCATGTGTCATCGACAAAGAAAAGCAGTCGGCGGGGGGGGATTCTATCGAGTGATCCAAGCTTTACTGCATTTCGGTGCTTTGCGGCTGTACGCCATGCTTCAGAGGGGTGCACGCATGCATAGTTCACATTCAGGGGCTGAATTATAGAACATTTAAAAAAAAAAAAAATCTTATATCTGTCCTGGAGGTCAGCTCTGTAGTTTCAAAAACTTCTTCCCGGACTTCACAGAGGAGGAGGGAATCATCGTGAGCAGCTCGCATCAGTAGAGTTGACGTGTGTTTGGTGAACAGGAGGAATCGAATACAAGCAAAGATCCGCAGGCAAAAAAGTAAGTAAGTCCCGTTATTTAGATTTCTTTTCATGGAGTTCGGAGCTGTTCTTCATGTTGAGCTGCATGCTGCATGGTGACGATGAGGTGAAGGGGGCAAACTGAGGGAGGGCGCCTAAAGTGCCTGTTCTAGAAAAAATAGTGTTCAAATTATCTGTCACGCTGCTCAGTTTTTAAATTTGCGTTTATTTGAAATCTAGAAAACTGCACAATAAACGAGCACAAATTTGAAAATATGGACCGATTTTGAACAGAGGACTTGAGAATTCTTGTTATGTTAGCCAATTGGGTTTTGCAGTATAGCTTAAGTTTAAATCTGACATTTTTTGAAATGAGTTTTCGGTGACGAGTCTGCGCTTTGGACGGATACACACAGTTGATGACGGGGATGAGGGGTCGAGAGGAAAGGGAAGAAGGGGGGCCCAGAGTCACCTCCACTGGACGAGGCCCATAATTCATAAACACGGCACTGACTAGAGGGCGAAACCTTTGGCCGAGCGGCCCGAGCTTCAGTTGGGGAGCGTGTCCAATCCCAGCGAGGCTGCATGCTGCTTGGCCCTCAGACGGAGGTTCTCTATGCTGGTGGTCTTGCTGTTGAGGCTCCCGGGGAGGCTGCCCGGCGGCGCCTGCATCAGCGGGCTGTTCCAGACCTGCTGGGCCTGCGACAGGGTCTGGTAGTAGGACGGGCAAGGCAGCGAGCTCAGCGGGGACGGCATGTTGACGTTCATGCCCAGGTAGGGCAGAGAGGGCGGCGGGCTCATGTCAAAGGACGGGTAGTGCACCATGTTGTTGGTGGCCGCCATGTGCTGGCGGAACTGCTCCTGCAGCCGGAAGAGGCTGAGAGGAGACGAAGCGTAGGAGTTGCTCTGGGGCAAACCGCCGGCCACGCCGCTGGAGGACGGCATGGTGGGGGAGCTCAGGGGGGAGTCTGAGAGACGGGGAGAGAGGGGGACTTCAATATGTTTCAACACACACTGACATGTCTTGTAGATTTTTGTGTTTATCCTGTTTTTATTTGAAATGAATTGTGCACTTTACATTCCAGTTCAGTAAAACTATTGGGTTCTTAAACATGGCATATAATCAGAATATAAAAGAACAAAGCAGGTGCATTCATAAGACAGCGATATATATTTATTCACCTGCTGTGGGGCTCAGCTGTTTGCAGGATGGGGAGCTGCTCCCAGGCTGCGCTCCCCTCTCCCCGTGCGTCTCCTCCCTGATCCTCACCCCGCTCTCCCCTCTCATATCGTCCTCCTCCCTGTCAGCGTTATCCTCTGCCGCCGACTCGCCGTCCGACGGCTCGGGGGAGGTGACGTTGACTTCCACGCTCATCTCTCCGGGTTGTGGCCGAGCGGCCGCCTGCCTCTCGGTCTCTGAGTGACAGGATGAAGAGGAGGAGGGATGGGGAGGAGTGCGGGCCTCGGGAACCAGGGTGGTGGCGGTGGTGGTGGTCGTGGTTGTGGCGGCGGTGGTGGTGTTGGCGCTGGTGGCGTTGAGGTCAGTCTTGGAATCCTCTGTGGAGCCCTCTGCAGCGCCGGACGCCTCCTTCTGTTTCTGGAGCTGCTCCTTCTGCAGGCTGCGCTGCTTCTTGCGGAACTTGGCCCGACGGTTCTTGAACCAGACCTGCAGATACAGAGACGGATCAGGTCTTGAGTCAAAGGCCTATATATATATACGTGATCACTTCTAATGACCTTTTGAGTCGTCGAGCGAGAGCAGCGGGCAAACCGACCACAGGAGGACGAAAGGCTTTGAAAGGTTCTCACCTGGACACGGGCCTCGGGCAGGTTGGTGCACATGGCCAGACGCTCTCGCATCACCACGTCAGGGTAGTGGGTCTTCTGGAAGGTTTTCTCCAGGGCCTCCAGCTGCTGGGCAGTGAAGGCCGTCCGACTGCGCCGCTGCTTTCGGTGCTGTGAGCCATACCGGGCCTCAAGGATAATGTCTTGAAATGTGCAGCCGTTGAGAAACAAGAAACAGGACCAGTTTAATTGAGGAACAGGTGAAAAGGTCGTTGGAGCACCCGGAGGGGGGGGGGTGGGGGGTGGGGGGGGGGTTATCAACACACTTTACATTTGTTTTGAATAGACGGGGTGGGGGATCTTCAATGTCATTCGATGAAATTGAGCAACAAAATGAGTAACTGATTCTTACCAGCCAGTCTCTCCGCGAGAGTGAGGGCGTGCACCGAGGGCCTGTAGTCAGGGGCGTGCTGGGCCTGTTGCGCCGCCTGCTGGTGAAGGTTGTACATGGCGCTCAGTGAATTCATAGCGTGGAGCGAGTAGCCGTTCACCCCGTAGTGCTGCATGGCCGGCGGGCTGTCTGCAGAGAGAAAGGACTGCTGTGGGTGAAAGGCCTCTTTAAACCAGCCAGTCGGGTCGCTATTAATAAGCGAACACTTCGACACGGTGTATGATGGCGTGTGTTGAAGTGCACAACAGGTGCATACAAAGCGCTAAAGAAAAACATATTCCGTCATTGTATCAAAGAATAACTGAGCAGAGAACTACGAGTGACTCCCAATATTGAATTGTCAACTTGAGTGGCATTTAAAGCCTTCAGGAAAAAATCTAATATTTGAATGTTTGAAACGCTTTTTTTGTTTTTTAATCTACAGCGCAACGGATTTAGTGTGAATAGAGAGTCAGTTCAATTCAGCAAGGAAATATACAATATATATTTAATACCTAATTACCCTAAATAAAATGCAGCATTTGCCTACTACGACAGTAAAACATACACACAATTTGTAGTAATATGCTAATCTGCTTTTTGCATTATTTTGCTTTATGTTGTGGTCCTTTGATGTTGTTGTTATTTTAACATGCTTATTTTAAGGAAGAAATCCCTGCTGATAATAGTGGTTCATAATTGTGATGAGTAAATGTACAAAAATAAAATTCCCCACACTATATAATAATAACAACAATAATAATGGTAATTATAATGATAATAATAATACTATCTACATTTTTGATAAGGAGGGTAAAAAATAGGACTGGCATTTTTTTTTTCAAATCAGACCAATGAAATAAATGATGTTCATTGTTTTATTTCACCACAGTAAATGTTCAGTGTGTATAGTTTTAATTATAAAGACACGCTGCCGCCGCTCATGTTAATTAAGCACAACATATTTACTTTGCTCATTTAGTTTGACTCGGGCGGAGGGCCGTTTATTTCAATCTGTGGCGGGTCCCAGGTCAGTTCCAGACGCCCGCAGGCTGCGACGGGGCTCCGGTCTAATGTGAGTGCAAATAGGTTTCAACTATACAAAGCTATTCATTTATCATCAGGCCTGACACGTGAAAGATGGGCCAGCGCGCGCGCTACGTGTGTAACTCGGTGTGACTAATGCAATAACATTTCTTTATGGGACTTTCATTTTATTATTTTTTACTGAATCAGCCTCTGGCTGCATTCGTGTATTCTGTTCGATTTTTGTATTTATTTTTTAATCTGCAGCTTATAAATTCAACATACATGCTCTTCTTTCAGGACAATGTCACGTAGCCTCGGGCTCTGATTTAAACCTAATTATGCAAATGACCGTGGATTTATGAGTTATAAAGCATTTACTAAAGATTGCCTAAGGGCCGGAGCTCTTGTCGACAATTCAGCCAGCATTCAGAAACTTAAACGACACAGTAAATTAAATGGGATAATTAACATATTGCCTGATTAACAACCTGTGACAAAAAAAACATGTACCAAAAAATAACTTTCTTATTTAAACAACGTTTACCGGTTCCCAAATAAGAATATTGGCCTATTTGTCAAGCAACCCCGTGCAATTTAAAGACTTATAACTGTCGGTGATATTGATCAATTTGATCAGTTATTATTATTCTATAGAAATAATTACAAATTTTGGCAGAAACATCTTTTTTAATACAAAATACCTAACACTTCCAATCGATGAATTAAAGCAAAAGAAAGTCGCATTGTTATTGTGTCACTATAGTTGTGTTGCGGACCTCGACCCGTCGACGGGCTGCACTTTTAAACCTCCTTTTGTTCAATACTTGATGGAGTTCGGAAAGCAATAGCAATATTAAACACATACAGTTGAAAGTAAAACAATAAGAAGCATGCAATCTGAAGTGAGAGTTGTTTTCTGCTGCGGAACTAATTCAGGAACACGAGCATCAACAACTTGTATTCTGCAAACTTCTTACCTTCTCTCCTCTCGGTGTCTGAAGCGAAATATCTCCGAGTTATATCTCCCCCACTTCAAATCTTCTTCTCTAAAATCCGCAGCCGGTGGTTCAGTTTGTCATTGATAACGCTTCTTCTTCTTCTTCTTTTTCTTCTTCTTCTTCTTCTTCCTTCACTCTGCTATCCCGAGAATATCCCGCTCGGTGCGCTGCGTGCTGCGGCTCTCCTCTCTGTGGCTGCGGGAGGATGCTGAGCTGCCATCTACCGGCCTTTAAAGCGCCGCGGGTGGGGTCACCGGGACACGCACACGCTCCTTCTCTGCGCCAATCACGTGGCTTTCCTCCGCCGCCGCCACCCCGCCCGTCCTCCTCCTCCTCCTCCTCCTCCTCCTCCTCCTCCTCACTTCAGAGATGATTATTCTGCATTCGAGGTGCCGACTTTTCTTCTGTTGTTTTTGAAAAAAAAAATGAAAAAAAAAGATACATGTATTTTTTTTACGCAAGGAGATTTTCTGCCCAAATTTGGCAACTATTCTAATTAGTGTTATTAAACGCATTGCTGTTATTTTTTTGAGGCGATAATAATGATTTATGTTTTTGGGTAAATTATGCAGATTATTAAATTATCTGAATACATTAACGCTGATTTGAACAAATATCAGCATTACGAGGTGCATTTTAAGGTATTCCGAGTTATGCAACATCTTTGTGATGATTTGTATTACTTCATATATTTTATACTCACAATCACCTAAAGCTGAGGTCAAAGGGCAGACTGCACTTCTCTTTTCCTTTTTTTTTAAATTTTTTATTACAAATATTTAACACAAAATTGAACACACATACTTTAAACTAATTCAAAATTGATGTCATAGTATATCATTAAAAGGCTAATAAACACTCAAATATACATTTCTAGGTTCAGGCGTATAGGCCTAAAATGTATAAAAAACATAAGGCTATAAATACAAATGTCACGAAACTAAAATGAATAAAAAATAAAATAAAAAATAACCAGAAGAACAATCCTCCTCAAAGTGAATATTTGTGCTTCATCAGACCTTTCAAAAAAAGAGAAAAGAAACTTCCACTAAAAGAACCGCCTGAGTTGAACAGAAAAAGGGGGTCTATAACACAGGTCTTAATTAAATGATATGCAAATAGTAAGTATGGCCTGCACCACTCGTTTGCAGTGACTTGTGCACGGTGACTTTCAGGTTAATTCCGGGCTTTAATTTATATTTCCCTGCTGCCTCGTTGTGTGTTTGGTGGGAATGCATCTGAGGTGGAGAGATGCAGGCTGGGCTACACACTGCTGCCTCCAGCAGCTCCCCGGCCCCGAGGGATTTAGGTTGGGATTGGGTAGACAAGACGCCATTTCACCCTCCAAAAAAATGTCTTAAAATGACTGCTGCTAAGAGGATTAAAACAATAATGCCCCCTCTCTTCTTCAAGGTTTTTAGAAAAGATTTCTTCTCCCGAAGAAAAAACCGTTTAGGCTGGAATTAAGGGCAGCGAAAAGTAGCCTTTTAATGTAAAGCTTGAATATTTTGTAGAGTTTTCTCTGAGAGGGAGAGAGAAAAGAGGGGTGGGGGGGTGGGGAGGGGGTTAAAATCCTAAACTCAATTTGATCTTTGGCCGCATTCAATTGCAGAACTTTAGAGTCCCGATAAACAGCCTGCGCGAGAAGAAAACGTGATATCTTTTTAAGTTCACTTTAAATAGTTCAAGTATTGTCCTCACTCTAATTTCTGTTTTAATTGCCTCTTTTAATAACTCTGAGAAAACGCAACATGTGGTTTATCAGTGCGCGGATTTTTATATACAAAAGTTAGTGAGCAAATTACAATCAATAATAATGACTAATAATAGTAATTTTGTATTACTATTATTATTTCGAGCTCATGTTTGTTTTTGTTGTCAGTATAAGTGCAGACTATTCTCCGGCATGGAGGAGAAAAAAAAAATCGGATTAACTTGTGAACCGATGGAAATAAGAACTTAAACTGGAGGTAAATCTGTCCAGTGTCTCTTTGTGAGAAGCGTTTCTAAAGCAATTAAAGCGAGAAGGAATTCCTCTCAGCTGCTCTTCCTCAAATCAGCTTTCATACGGAACTTAATGCGGGCTAATGTCCAGCGTGGCCGAGGGCTTTGACGTAGCAAGTGTCAGGAGGGCCGGCCATCACAGTGATATTAGGCCGACGCAGGGGCAGCCCCTCCTGGCCATGAACTCACCACGACTCGGTCTCACACTGGTCATCTACAATTAGACATTTCTATAAAAGTATTCATTATGAATTGTTCACTTGAAGTTGTTTTTTGAGGAAAAATAAATACATATTTGTTTTGTGTATTCAGCCCTTTTTACATTAAACATGGACACAAGTTATATTGATTAATTGAGTGTATATTGTGCAGGATTTTAATTTTGACAACGGCTCCAACTGAAAATCGTATTTTTCCATAATCAATTAACTTGACCACTACTTAACAAAATTAAAATGGCAGAAAATACCCCCAAAAATATCCACCAAAACCTCCAAAAACTGATGTTGAAATTTTTTTTCGCAATTCATCTTCTGTCAATCGATTGATCGATTTGACTTTGAAAAGCACATGCAGCAGTTCCAGATGTTTTATTTTGCACAACAGTATTGCTGGTTTTTGAGGCCCAATCGTGATGAAAATGTACCCTCAATGTGCTCCTCATCCCGATCAAAGCCAGAATCTCAACGCTCGCTGCAGGCTAACTTTATAAACCCCAAATTCATCTCAGATTTCTGCGGATTTCATCGCCGCGCTCATTGTTCTCTGCACTCTGGCTGCGTTCATGGCTTTATCGTGTTAAAGCCTCTCCTCAGATCTGAGTTATCGTCTTTGCTCTCAATCATCCTCCCGTCTGCTTTCTGAATATCAAAACTTTTATCCCTGCATCAGGACTTTGGCTGCCTGAATCAAAGCTCAGCCGAGAAAGCCGCAGCGATTTATAAATCATGTTCAGTTTTTAATCAGGTTTATAACGCATGAATGTTTGTAATTTTACCCCTCAAATGGCTCCCAATATTTCCAAGTGGCATTTTTCATCAGATCGAGGAGAAAGTTGATGCCTTCAGCCTTCAGAGCCCATTACCTTTTATCATTAGGTTTTCTTTAACTTCATGAATATATTTGGTTTCAATCCAGCAGCTCTGGCCTGCTCTTAGTCAAGGTTAGCTTGTGCTCATTTGGGAGAAATTAATCATTTTGATGTATGGTTTGGAGTTGACTGCTTCCTTGGGACTTGTGTGGAGTAACAAAGCAACTTTCCATTAGCAATCGTCAGCTGTATTAGCCGGTATTCACCTTAAAGCCTTTCCTCATGTTGGATACCTGATTGCAATGGACACATCTGTGGCTCCACAGCCTCTTTGTTGCTGTTCTCAGTTACCACCAATCTCACATTCATATGGTGGACATCTATTGAAAACACAAAAAATGTACTTTTAAGACATCACTCGTTATAACCAAAGGAAGTCTATACACTGTGGTGACAACGTGGTGACACATTAACGCACACATTAAACAGACAAACATGAGGCTGTTGGGGAGTTCCTGCAACTCAAGCAACCAGTACAAAGTTAAAGGTACACGTTTTAATTACAAACACTCATACAGACATCCAGCAGACACAGATATATATTTATATGGAATTGTGTTTCTAGCCACCCGTCAAGTATAACTCTAATATTTGTGTAATTGAATAGAAGTAACGACTCTCCGCACTTGATTTATTACCCCACTAAACATTTTAAACATGCGTCTGTGGTCTCAATCTCTAGTTTGAAGTATTCTTCAACACAACATGATGTTCATTTCCTAAATTATGGCCCAATTTAGAGTAAAATAGACCGTAAATCAGAGTATGCTTTGGGGTGTAGCCACGACGTTGTTTCATGTCTGTGTTTTTCGTATTACGACTTTAACCGTCTTAAAGTGTGTTTTTGTTTGCCAACATTTTGGTTGCCTATAAATGTCATATTCAGCATTCGGTTACTTAGCTCCGCCCTCTCGTTTCGCTTCCGATTCCCCAAAGAAACAAGATGGCGACGGGCCAAAATGTCAAACGCACCACAAACCAACGGCTTCAGCCACGGTGACTACGACCACGTCTTGTACACAGTCTGTGCAACTGATGCTGACTCGAGTGACATCACTTGAGGACATTTATCAGAGACAAAAAAGGCTTTCTACAAGTTTCACAAGTTTTTTTTCACAAATTCAGTTGTACTTCCCCAAGATCTGTAACAAGACTTTAAAAAAAGAATGCACAACTTATCACATAAGGACCTTGGAAAAAAATGGTGTTGTTATGTAAGAATGTAATTATTGGGGGACACAGAACTCTAATTCACTTTCTCTATTGTTTCTGCTCGTATGATCCTGTTGAGGCGGCGCACCATGCTGCAGCCCGGGCCGCTCTTCTGAACGGTTTCTCTAGCAGACTTGACATATCGAGGTTGGCAGGTTTGTTTCCTCCCTCTTTCTCAGAGCCGGTCTTTGGTTGTGCCCCTCAGGCTGCGGCCCAGCACAAGGGTTCCTATTGTCAGGGCCTAATCCAGGGGCTACACAGCTTTAGCAACATGGTGGGATAAAAGCCCATCAAACCACTACTTTATGGGGGCAAATCTTTCCTAATCCCTCGCTTTATCTAAACAAAAGGAGAGAAACAAGAGGATTGAAAGAAATTGTGCAGACACAGGGCAAGACCGGGAGCTAAGATGCAAAGAAGTAGTTTCACTGGAGAAGCTAACCATTTTTGACAGGCTTTCACTAAAGGATTGACAAAAAACGGACACCAGGATTCCAAAAAAGGGCCGTACAGGGTTTTTTTTTCTTTTCTTGAAGTTAAGCTTTAAGATCCTTAGAGGGATATGTCGAAATTAGTGAGATTAAATTCAAAAACCTTAACTATTAAGAGGACTTGGCAGGGGGCACCTGTCAGTTTTGGAAGCTATAAAAATGGTTCTCGGTTTACTGGGTTGATGTAAACAAGCGACAACTGTGTGATCTTGAACCTATTCTTTACTCTTTTCTCAGACGGGGAAAAAGGGAGTATGGGAATGCTTCTTTCCCTCCGTACAAAACCGCTTAGAAAGTCTGCTCCATCACACCGACTGTGTGACCCGGACCACATTTACCTTCAAGATGACCCAGCAAGAATCCTTTTAACGTAATGTGCGGGAAGTCTTCAAAAGACACAGTGACAGCTACAAATTAGGCTTTTTATTCTAAGTCTGTTTCTAAGACTGCCGTTCATCTGCGACACCATTGTTTGAGCGGACCCCCTTCGTAAAGTAGAGGTCCCTGTAATTCACATGTTCGGTGTGTGTGTGTGTGTGTTTCAGAGGGCAAATCCCCTGACCCCATTTCATGTCTGCTGCCAATTCCAATTTCATATCTTTGCTCTGTGGCAACTCGCTTCAAATCCCAAGTGTTGCATCGGCAAATGACTCGAGTGTGAGTTAGAGGCTCCATTTTATGCCCCAGCCCGAACGCTCCACAGGAGGACCATTTGGAGCCCGGCGGTCAGAGAAGCCGAGCAGAGATTGAGAACAAGCCAGTTCGTTCTGGCTTCATGTACATAAACCAGCACAGCCGGGGGGCTTTCAAAGTCTCGCTCAACCTCTCAGGTATATGGACAGAAACACGGGGACTTACATAATTCACCACCTGGCAGTAAATACACTGTCATCCACACACAACTAAAGTTCAGGCTTTTTAAATGTAGCATTACGGAGCTCAAACTGATCGATTAGCATCATGTATTTGCTTAAATATTTGGTTGACAGCACGCCCCCTGCTGGCCTGGTTCGATGCCTCCTGAATGGGGTAATTAAGAGATAATAGGCTGGGGATGCTCGTCAGGGACCGAGTGATTAGTGATTCATTACACGAGCTTAGAACGAGGAAGAAGAGAGGAGGGAAGTGGTTGGTTTTAGTGGGGGGCATACCGGAACAGCCTGACAAATTGCCATTGGATTTATCCAGGGTAATTAACCATCACCCAGGGAAAGGGATGGGCCTATCTGTAACCTGCAGCAGTCACACAGCACAACACAGACGAGCCCAGTCTGGTTCTCTTTCCTTCTTCAATGGCTCTTAGTCCTTTGTGTGTTCAGAAAGCACAATGGTAAAAACAATACTATGGATGTAAAAATGGATTTTAGTTCAATGTTTTAAGTGGCGGTGCTACACGCTAAGGAGACATTCATTCTTTCACTCTGACTGGACCTTAAGTTGTTGGTGCTGAATGCATCATATTCCTTATTTTGAGTACAGACAGCAGAAAAAAACAGCTTCCCTAGTTCTGTCAGATTAATTAACATTATTTAACAAATGATATCAACTTTTAGTGCAGTGGTTAGTGCTCACACCTCACAGCAAGAGGGGCCCGGGTTCGATCCCCGATCCCAGTGGTCCTTCTGCGTGGTGTTTGCACGTTCTCCTCGTGGCAGTGTGGGTTCCCTCCCGCAGACCAAAGAAGATATGCAGTTTAGCTTAATTGGAGGCTCTAAATCTCCCGTAGTTGTCTGTGTGCCCTGCGATAAACTGGCGACCTGTCCAAGGTCAACCTGCCTTTGCCAGTTGGGATCGGCTCCAGCGCCCCTGCGACCCTAAATAGGATAAGTGGTTTGGAGAATGGAATGGATGGAATATCCCTGTTCCAAGTTGTGCTAAGCAAACTTGCTGCTGGCTGACATGAGAGAGGGTTGAACAGAGACATAAAAAAGTATGTCTTTAGTGGAAGCAGATATTCATACACAGTCCAAACAGCAAACAATACCATCCAATGAGAAGGCATAGATCCACAAACTAGTAGACAAAGCAAATGGTCCAAATACCAGAAACTAATGAAAGCGATGAACAAAAACAATCCTGCAGGAAAACAAGAGAGCATATAAACAGGGCCGACTAAACCCCGGGCAGGTGAGTAACTGAGGACAGGTGTGGATAATCCAAGAGGCGAGGAGCACACAAAGGCAGGAAGACAAACAAAACATGAGGATTTAACCTACAAAAAATCTAACAGGAAAACAACAATGAATAGAAACCCTAAAACAAAACTTCTAGATAACCGATCAATTAAAGACAAAGAGAAAAACCAATAAATACCACTTAAAGATTATAATGCACATTAGACTTAAAGTCTGAGGGCTCCAAACACATGTTTTTGGTTTCCATTTGATAAAGGTGTGTGTAGAAAAAATACAATAGGAAGAAGGATTTATAAAAACAACTTTCATAGAAAGTGTTGTCGTAAACAATTATGGTCTATTGAGTCTTCCATCAAATGAAATTGATGTCCCTACAATGAATCTCTCTCAATTTGACATTACTATAAAACGACAGCATAAGAAACGGTTACGACACTGAAATGTTTCAGTAGCAATGAATGGGCACTTGAATTCACAGCACACACTCGTGAAATATTAATTTAAAATTCAAAATGCCTAATAGCCCATTGGCTTCACGTGAATAGGAAATAGAAGACAAAACACTGCTGCAGGCCTATATTGTGTCCTTCGCTATTGATTGCCTTAAGCTATGCAGTATATGGTGTAGTTTAGAGTATAAGGGGGTAAAGCGGGTCGTCCTTTAATCACAAGGCTGGAGGTTTGAGCCCCGGATTCTCCTGTCCGCATGTCAAAGTGTCTTGAAGCGAGACACTGAAACCCCTAAGTGTGCTTCACAGCAGCCGACTGCTACTAATGCTTGGATGGGTTGAATTCAGAGGTCAGGTTTCACTTGTGTACCTGCATGTATGTGTACGGTTAAACAGAAACCTGCGTGAAATATTTACTTAAACGCACTAACGAGTAAAAGAGAAAGTAGCATTAGAAAGTATTAAAGGGTGAAATTCAGCCGTATTCCCCCTTTAAGAATCTTTGCATGGCCCACTCCGGTGGCTTTCTATCCACTGTTTGACTGTAGTGATCCTGTAAAGTAGGAAAGTCTATATTCCCATCTTCATAGTCCTTCCAAAGCCAGCCTCCCATCCTGAAGTAATCCTCTCTGGTCCCTATCAGCCCCACAAAGCAGCGCACACTTACATGGAGAAGTTGATTTTGTCTGTCTGTTTTATCTGATTTAGAAGCACTTAGAAACAGCTCTAAGTCTTCTCGATTAAAGGGGGGGGGGGGGGGGGGGGGGGCTCAGCCGGTGTGATAACCGCTGCCTCATGCACTAGCTAACATCTCAACATCCAACATCTGTCTATTGTTGTAAAATCAGCTTTAAAGCATCTGTGGGTCATGTGGATTCAAACATTTAGAGAATTGAGGCTCATCTGTGGAGCTTAAGTCACTCCTCTCCTCTTTAGTCTCTCATCAGAATAAAGGCTGCTGATCTGAAGCTCTGTTTCACACACCTGCCTTTTCTGCCTAATATCGGATAAATGAGCTGCGATGAAGTCAGACTCAACTATGAGTGCATGAGTCAGTATGAGCATGAACAAAAACACACAACAGATTCTTACAGTTAAACTTCGATTGGTTTCATTACCATCACTTCCCTCATGAGTTGCGGACCTGCATCCCGGCGAGAGCAGAGCTCACAGGACCTGTTTAGTCAAGCTTTTATGAAATGAGCATAAGGGTTTGATTTATTGTTGTTTCATAATCTGGGTTTATGCCTTGTTCTGCAAAAAGCTTTTTTTTTAAAAAAAAAAGGCTTTGGCTGGAGGGCACGGCAGAGTCACATCTGGCATTAACACACTGACTGGCCGCCGCCCAAACATGACCATTTAAACAGGAGCACGGCAACAATCCCAAAACGGTATGACTTGTGGGTGAGAAACTGTTAAACGTATCATAATGTCTAATAATAAAACCACATAAAAGAGAGAGATAACAGAATTTAATTTCTTAAATAGTCAAAATCTAAAAATAATTGGGAAATATGCACTTTTGGACATTATCATAATCAACCAAGAAATAGTGCTACACACAACCCCAATCTGTTTGTTTTACACTTCTGTTCCTTTCTTTAACACATTAATTATGGAGCTGGAAGGCTAATTGTGTTCCCTAAAGACAGAGCCAGGCTAGCCGGTTTTAGTCTTAATGCTAAGCTAAGCTAAGCTAACCAATTCCTGGCTCGAGCATCATATTTAGACATTTTGAAGTGGTATTAACCTTCTCACCTAACTCTCAGCAAGCGAGGCCGTAATCAAAGGTCCAACAACTCTTCCTTTGACATTTCCTTTTCCATTAGCATGAGCTATATCTTTTTTTTTTTACATTTTATTAAATCAACTTAATTACACATTTATGTGTAGAATCTGTGTAACCCAGAATTGTCACCTCACAAAAAATGACCCTCCCCTTAAATAGTGCGTGACAACAATTGGCGGCAAAGCAAATACCCTATTTTTCTGGGTTATACCCGCAGATCACTTGGCTCTAATTACAGTGTGCTGGAAGCCTCTGCAGAGAGCGCACGGCGTGTGGAAAGAAGTGCTTAAGAAATGAATGTGTGAGATGGCCTGCAGGCATCGAGCTCTCCGCAGGGACGCTGCGGTTGGGCCACTTAACCTGATACCTGCTCACACGGATGAAGAACACTTATTGCAACGTTGGGTAAAAGCAGCCTGAGTGACATTTGTATATCTGAAATGAAAACACCCACAAATGAGACTCAGCGAATAAGGGAGGGAGAGGTGGTGAAATGGAGTCTTGCTGGGCCCAACCGGCCATGCAAAGAGTCGGGCCGTCTTGCCTGTTAGGTGGGGGCCGGCTGGAGGAACCCAGGAGTGAGAGCCGCTGCCTTCTCGTTAGATAATCCCTCCAGCACACAGCGGCGGCAGGGGGGCCAAGCGCTGATGGATATCTGTCTGTATTTATCTGTTCCTAATGAGCGCTGCTTAGCTGCCCACCGGGCCGGAAACGTGGGCACGAGAGAAGACTTTAATGTGAACCTGATTCTGCAGGACGTGTGATTGTTCTTTTTTTTTATGTTCCTCTCTTCCTGCAAATATATGTTTTTTTACAATTGTTTATATAAATAATGCTCCTCAAAATCACACACATTTGTCACACTCACAACAGGAGTACAGTATGCTGCATGCTGAGATTGACCGCGATGGTTAATGTGTGTGTGTGTGTGTGTGAGTGTGCGTGTGTGTTTTTTTTGGTGTGTTTTCCTTGCCTCGGGGTCCTGCCGCACACCCTCTCACCCCCCCCCCCCCCACCCCCCCACCCCCCACCCCCTCCCCCCGCACCCTGCAGAGGAGCCCTTTGGTGGAGATCTGACTCCACATGAATATGAATGAGGAGGTAACACACAGGGGAGAGCCGGGGAAATCTGATGACTGTGCAGGAAAAGACCAGAGCATCTACAGGGATGTATGACTGCTCAGCTCTGCCACTGATATGATAAAGTGGCTGAATTTGAATATGTGTGCGTGTGTGTGTGTGTGTGTGTGTGTGTGTGTCTTGCCTCGGAGTGTGTCCCGTCAGATGGATATGAATAATGTATTGATAGCCAGCCCCCTGTGGTAGTCCATAGAATCTCTGCCTGTGTGTGCTGTGCTTGGCCTGCCCAGCTGGCAGGGTCACAGGGGATGCACACACATTATGTCACAGTCCCAGGAGAGGTGTGGGTGCATGTTCCCTTTTCATCATCAATCAGCAGAGCAAACTGTTTAACAACAACAATGAGGCGGTTAAGAGGCCCCTCAGCTCATGCCAGAAGTGGTGATAATTACCTAAACATGAAGTTGTCACTCCTCTCCCTCCTCAGCCTCTCGCTGCATCTGCCCCTTTTGATTGTGTGCCGAGCGGAGCGTGACTCACTCACAAGTGAGAAAAGACAGTAATTGGCCAGATTGATTTTTAAAAGCTTATTCATTTGACCTGCACTATGTCCATATGGAGCCCTTTCACTCTGCTTGATGAATGCCTGAATAGGTTTCCCGATGCTCTCGTATTCGTTTCATTTTTCTTCTTCCTCTTTGTAGAAATGAATGCTTTCTGCGGAGAGGGACGGTCAAACGCACCTCCTGTCAGACTGCCAGCAGGACAGGCTGGAAAAGCCAAGAGCCTCCCAGTGCTTGCACTGGGAACATGCATTTACTTCCCCCACCGTAAAACTCTCACTGCTGCTTTACATGCAGCATGTGAGTAAATAGAACATGTAGCAGGAGTCCCTTCAGCAGTCGAAGCAGCTCCCTCACGGCAGCATTGTGACCGTTTTAATAACGTCATCATTGACACCTTTTGACCGTATAAGGTTAACACAATTAGGGTCTACGTGGAGTTGTAATTATAACTCTAATATTAGGTCTTCTTTTAGTCTTATTGTCGCCACCAACTGAGGGAAATGTCTCTTTCGCCGCTAAATGCCGAAAGTCGCAGTTTCGTGAAAACCAAAACAATGAGCTAAAAGACGCCGACAGGCAAAATACGATAGAAGTAGCCAGCAGTTATTTAATATCTGAAAAGATAATATAATGTGGGAACGCTGGAATTAGAGTTTAATGTTCTGTATTTAATTCTTTCTGCCACAATTCACCAAATGCTTGACAGAATAACGTATGGAGGGGATGATGAGGCCCGCTGGCACCTTGTTCCTATGCCCTCCGTGACCTCTGCCCTCTGGAACAGTTAGCCCTCCATTGATTTCTGCTTTCTTTCTCGGCGACAATAAACTGAATTTCCCTGGTATGATAGTGTAAGTGATCCACTGGGAAGAGAAACAATGGACGAGAACGAGGATATTTGGTGGATCTTAAGTTGCTGGACGCTCTGACTGAAACTTAATTAATGAGCACTGATGTGAATAAGGAGAGTAAATACTTGTACAATTATATTTGCATTGCATAGATGATAATTGTGTGATAATACACCCCAATACAGCTCTGCAGAGTGTACATGTGGCACAAATGAGTTCTTTATTAGCGCTGAGCTGGCTTGCAGCAGCAGACTCACTCCCACAGAGTCGCATATAGCCTTGAAACACAGAAACCAATCGATGGTATTGATCGGTGTGTTTCATATCGGCCCCTGTAATCCATCACGCTAACAGTGTGGGATAGGCCTAATTTATATCATCTGAAGGGTGTAATCAAAGATGAATGAACCCCGGCGTGATAGAAATGTGCACCGGGTTCTAATTTCTACCACTGTGAGTAATGGTGGGAGCGGATGAACACAACAGCCGCTGCGGGTGAAATAGGTTTGAACTAAACACACGGCATGCGTGGCACCAACGTGATGCGAATAGAGAGCTTTTTGTTAAATACGTGCAATTTAATACAACGTAAATAATATAGCAACTAAATGCATAACGGGTTTGATACGTAAACTCTTCTTTTGGATCGCCACACATATGTTTCTGATGCATATACAGAAGTGAAAAGACAAAGTGAGTCAACAACAACAGCAGTTTCATTCATCCGCAGCCGTTACCTCATCCAAACTTTATTAAATCACAAGATACAATAGTGCATTAACGCAAAACATGTATGTAATGACTTCATATCTAATCGGCCTAAGCTTTGACGAGTTAGCCGTCAGTGTTGCTTTAAGCTAAAACTTCAGCTTTATGTACATGTGACAACGCGGGCTGACCCGCAGGGTAAAAGATGGCGGCGGGCAGCTTCCCGAGTAGCCGTGGAGAGGGAGAGAGAGTGGCTGTAAATATATGGGTAAATATATATATGAATGTTTCCTTTTAAAAAAAGCCACTTAAGAACCCCAACCCTTTAAATAAGGCCAGGCATAATCTGTTTCCTCCGTTGCGGTAGATCCAGCGGGGATTTGCAGAAACATTTGGCAGTGACACAGATCTACATAATCATTTTAAGTTTCTACCCGCTCCTTCCAATGATTCTCCTGCTGTCACTTTAGATACCGCTAAAACTGATTTGGGTTCCCTAATCTCCCAGTATTTCTTAGACTTTAAAAATCTCTAATATTATAAGGAGATTATTTCATTTATAATTGATTGAGTGCATTTGCCGGAGTGCCACTTCAAAGTTGCTGAATTAAAGATGCATTTAAGAAGGCTGGTGCCGGGCGCTGTGAGTCGCAGGGTGGGGTGGGAGGTTGCGTCGGGGGAGAGGATGGGGGGGGGGTTTGGGAACGGCGGTGGGGGGAAGGCTTGTGTCTTCTCGGTGGAGCGAGCGTGGCTGATCCACGGAGATTTCTTTAAATGGGCTCTCGCAAAGTGCCTCGCTCGGAGGAGAGCCATCGGAGGACGCTGGCCAATGGCGGCGTAGCAGCAGCAGTGGCGGGAGTCTGTGTCTGTGTTGGTAAGGCTCTTCAGTAACGAGGCGGCTGCTCTCGTTACATTCACTTCCTCAGAGATACTGCGTCGAGTCCGGTCCATCCTCAGAGTTCCTCTAAGAACACATCAAGAGGATGATTCCCAGGTGAAGCCCGCTCTACCTGGAAGAGACTTTACCCAAATATCTTCCTTTCCGCTCAAGTGAAACCACGCCGCGCCGCCAAGAAGTGTAAGTTTTGTCAAAAGCCTTTTTTTTCTTAAGCTCTATCTTTGGATTCCCAGCACACAGGACCCTAAAAGCTCCACGGGCCAGGGCTAAAATATGAAGCTCCCCATCTCTCCCCTCCCATCCCCCCTTTTCCAAGCTGAACCCCATTCAGGAATCAGGCTCTCAGCTCCTCATTGGCTTACCACTGCCTGCAACTCTCATTGGACCACTTTGAGGGTCTTCATTAACACAGAAAGAGAGATAGAGAGTCTTTAAATACCCCCCTCACCCCTCCCCCCCACCAGCCAGAAAGAACAGGAAGAAGATATGGCCTATTGGAGAGCTCAGGCCTATTGGAGTGCTTAGTTCTGACTAAATGAATCTTGACAGTGAGGAGGATGCTCTCCTCCTGCCCAGTATTGTACCAGCCAACTATACACCCCCCCACCCCCACACACACACACACACATTTCGCTGCCTTAGATGCTCCGTTCCCCCCCTCCCCCCCTCCATCCACCACCACCACCACGACCCAACCAGATCATAATCCTCTTAACGCTCTGCCTTATTAACCACTCATCTAAATGACATGAAAGCAACCGGCTGGAGAGAGGGTAGAGGGGCAGGGGGGGGGGGGGGAGAGAGTAAATTATTTCCCCTGGAATAAAGTCCTGGCCCTTTCACCATACAGTACTTTGTATTTCACATTTGATTATGTGACAAGTGTATCTAAGTCTGCTCGGGGCTCAAGAGAAATGTATTTCAGAGCCCATCAGGCACAGCAAATTTAAAAAGAGGGTCCAACCCGACATGCACATACACACTGTGTCACATTAGCACACACACACACACACACACACACACACACACACACACACACACACACACACACACACACACACACACACACACACAGTTAAATTGAATTCCAATTAAGACGATTCCACAGATGATGAATAAATGGATGATCCATTTGGCTCACTTTTTCAATTGAAGAAACTGTGATCCCTCTCCCCCCCATTCCATTTGCCCTCCCGCCCTTTATCACCACTCCCGCTTGTACAACCCGGTAAGACTCAATACCACCACCTGTAAATTAATTCTTGGTCCAACCATTCAACCCAGTTTTCGCTCCAGAGGTATTAGAGGTTACGGTCCCTCGGGGCATTCGCAGGCCGAGGCTAATGCCGGACGGACAGAGGGGAAAAGGACTTGTATTCACACACACACACACACACGCACACACACACACACACATTAGGTCTCTGGTCAGGAGTTGTGGTTAAGGCTGGCATGTCTGCAAGAGGCAGGAGTTTCATTACACCACTTCTCCTTCAAGGAATATCAATACATCCAAGAATTGTACCTTCTGCGGTTTTAATTTATCCAGATTAAACAACACTTTAAAGCTCCTCTCATCAGTGTTTTTATATTAACAATGGATGAAATAAAAGGAGTGATGAATCCACGGAGAATGACCATTTAGCATTTAGGCCACAGGAGTCAGGTCAGGACACGCTGACAGGGGGTGCAAGTGTCTCGTGGAAGTAAAGTAATATGCTTCATTATCCTCCAAAAATATGAAGCAAGTCGGCTACATGAAAATGATAACGTAAGTGTAACTTTTGTTTCAGCGACGGCCAGGAGCCCAGGAAATTGAGCTCATGCGATGTCCTAAATCAGACAGCTAAACTGCGTGAGAGAAGGCAAGGGAAATCGCACTCATCATTAATAAATAGAATCTTTATAGTGCGTCCTCTTCACGGTCCGACAGCTGTCCAGGTCTTACATTCCTCATATACCTCTTGCCTCCCTTAAGCCAGAGTGTGGACTGCATTATCACGACTGGGACACAATGTCACACCGCAACCATAAATGACTCCTCTGGGTCCAAGTCTGGCCCTTAAGTCCGTGCTAAGCCGCTATAAAGAACAATACACTTTGCATTCACAGTTAAAGTATTTCCCCCTCAGACTAGAGAAAGAATCAGAGAGAATTAAAACCTTTTTTTAAACAAATACTGCTTTCACAGGCGGTTGGTATCACTTGGTCACTTTTCTGTGTTTGGACCTGCTGAGATGAAAGCAGCTGAAATGCGCCTTTCCTTTTACTCCCCTAAGCGAACACCGTACTCCTGTTAGGTTGTCTAAAGACACCATGTCCGCGGCTTTGTAAGGTCTGTTTGGTTTCCCCACATCTTGTTTTCTTGTGGCTCCTCAGCACTCTAAGTCCTTTTCAGGGAGTTTATGAGGGCCCGCCTTGTGGAGAGAAAGCCTTGGCTGTGTTTGCTTTGGGAATAGTCTCCTGACAGGGTGCTAAAGGAGCATGTCAGAGCACGGGTCCCAAAGTGTTTGGGTAAAGAGAGCCGCTACCTCTTGCCACTGAGGAATCCGCCCTTCTTCGGTAATCTGTCACACCTCCTTCCAAATAAAATGGCTCAGAGATTTTCACACAAGTCTGTCAGGGTTAATATTTACCCCTGCCCTCTGGTCAAGAGAAAAGGGAGGGAGGGAGGGAGTGAGGGAGGAAGGGAGGGCGAGTGGGTTAGTTTTGGTGAGGACACATTAAACCAGACGTTCTCTGATATCATATGATTTGTTTGGTTTACAGAAATTATTCTAGAGAAATGTATCAATTATAAGACTTATTAATAGCTGCAAATTAAGAATTTGGGGGGAAATCTTGCATTTGTGGCAAGAGTTTGATGAAAAGATTGATACGACTGTCATATCTGTCTGAAGCCCAAAAAAGTGACATGTTGTGGACTATTTCTTGGCTTGCATCTGCGACTTCATGCAATCGCCACTGGTTTCATCCCAATTATGTGAGCAGACCCAGTTTGCCTGATTTCACCCTTCAAACTAAGCTGAGATAACTCTCGGTCCCTGGCTACACCTTCATATCATATCATATCATATCATATCTACTACACATCAATCTACTCATCTAACTCATCAACTTGAGTCCATTTCCCAGAACGTAAATCTATTCCTTTAAAAGGTTCCAGCCATCACTCTTTTCAAGAGAATAGAGGTATATTTTTCATAGAGATGATCGAGTTCCCTTCTATCTGTCGAACACGTGAGGCAGTGGGTGAATCGGAGGAGTCGCTGCATGAGAGTAAAGGAGGAAGGAGCAAGTGGGTAGGAGGCGGGGGGGTTTAGCGTGGCCTGTCGGAGGGCTAATTCCTGTGCTGGCGTTGGAGCTCCTCAGCTCCGCCGTGGCTCAGATATTCAGATTTGGGCTGGGCTGCCATGTGGGCTCGAAGATACTCCGCAGCCGGCTCCTCCCCCGCTCTATTCAGGGCCTGCGAGGAGCCTTGGGATGGCGTTAAAAAAGGAGATTAAGTTTCCTCCAGAGAGCAAAGCTCCTTAAGGGGGTATCTGTGTGCCTCTCAGCCGCCTGGTCAGTGAGGGACGTGTGAGGGGGGCCTTGCCATGAACTCCACTGAGACAGTGGGGAGGGGGGGGTGCAAGGAGGCTGACCCCATGACTGGCTCCACCCTGACCCTGGTTACCAGCTCAAATATCAATATCAAATCTGATTCACATGCTTTGGGCGCCATGCAGAAAAGGATCCCCCCCAATAAACGCTGGAAATAGATGGTGTATCGCCTGAGAGGATTTTGCTTTTGTTTGTCTGTATCATATAATGTGGTTTCGGAGTATGTCTCGGGGGGGTTTTGTGAGCATGACCGTGCATATGTGCTTCTTTTGAGTGTGTGAGGGGAGATACACGAGGACACGTCTAGTTCACAGAGCTTAAAATTGGGGGTGCAAATGTAGCGGACGGCTGTTTAACACGTGGAAAGTGGGAAGTGGCGATGCTCAAACACACAACGTCCCTCCCCCCCCCCCCCCCAAATACACAAACACACAAACACAAACCAAGCGAAATGTACATTACAAACTGTCTTTTGTGGTGGATTTGACTTCTGAAAAATGGTCTGAAAAGGCGTCAAGCAGTTGGTTTGGATTAAGTCCAAAGCACCCAGGCGTCTATGAAGCTCCTGATATTAGATCATTACGGGACCATTCAAAAGGCGTACTTATAGGTATTGTACACTCTGACCTATGAAGTGAAGTTAAAATCTACCCTTCAAAAGGCTTTGATTCGTTCCTTTGCATCAAAGAGGGCTGGGGCGCCATCCATAGCAGAGAGGGGGGGGAAAAAGCCTTACACATTCCTTTATTTGATTAGCAATACTGATGACGGGGTTGAATGAGTGGGGGGAGAAAAAAAATCTAATGACTTCTTCAGCTTTGTAGCGGGACTGGAAAAGCCTTATCTGCTCTATTCAGCAGTGGTGTCTCCTGGGAAGCGAGGATCACCGCGCTGAGGGACTGTCAGGTCCTGCCAATAGCCGTAATGGGCCCTAATTCCACATTAATGCAGTCTAAATGAAGTGTCACAGGAAGATTGATCTGTTGAGCGCGTTGCCTTGATGAAGGTTGTTCTCCTGAGTCAGTGGACACCTGGTTACCCTCTGCAGCGCCTCAGGGGCCTCGGCTGAAGCCCGCAGAGCAACCTGTCAGACTCATGTTTGAGTGCACGTTCAAGAAGTCGAAATGAGAGTGTAATTTTCTATGATTCCTGTGAATAAATGCTAGCAGTGGGCGGTGACGGAGCCGTCCCGTCTCTAATGTTTTGAAGATTGTCTAATATTTGCTCGGCTCCTTTTGATGAAGGTACATTCTTCGCCATGTTCTGTTGTTTGACAGGTGCATAGGCTGGATAATGCTGCCAGTGGGAGACTTTGCAGGGAGCTTAAATACAAACAGTCCTCCTACTGTACATATCTAAAACCCCATTTTACTCCTTTCCATTAGTAATTCTTGTCCACAGAAATGGATTTTTTTACTCACTGTCGAGTTTAAACTGCTACTTTTTGCTGTATGTAGAGTATTAGGCTAATCGTGCAGTAATTCTAGTTTCTGTATGCTTGTCAAAAATATATATATATATGCTGTGCAGCCGCATTTAAAAAGATGGTTCAAAGTTAAGATCCAAGGCAGGTCCAATGTAGGGGTGTATTTAAGTATAATCTAATTAGCTGAATCTGTCAATTGGGAACAATGACAATTTGGAATTAAAGCTGCAAGCAATGAGCGGGTCCTCGTTCCTCCTCCTCCTCGCACGTCGTCGGGGGTACTGGCTGGATGCCGGCTCAAGCGGCCCGGGACCGCCAGAGTAAGCGTCTATGAGTTAGCCGTTTCCTGCATGGAGCGATGCTGGAAATTATACTCCAAAACTTGCTGTATCCACTGTATTGCCCAAGACAACATGCATCAACATAATAGCGATGCTGGAAATTATACATTGCAGACAGTCCACCACTTGCTGTATCCACTGTATGGCCCGAGACAACATGCATCAATATAATACATTTGAAGGGGATCTGATCAATTCCCTTCATCAGGAGTTCAGTAACATATAGTGGCATGAAATACACAAGAATTAATGGAAAAATCACACACACTGACTTCCGGTACCGTTTAGAGCATGGTCCCAAGAGACTTTCTTTTCAGTTTACATGTTTTACATATGCCTACCAAGTTTTATTAATGTAGGTGAAGCGTAGCGCCGGGGCTGCTTAAATTAATGTTTGTAGGGGACGCTATCGAGCCATATTGCCATTCTGAAGCATTAAAATCAGGTAACTACATCTTTGACTTGAAATGTGTGTGCTAAGTTTAGTTATGTTTCGAGCATGTTACATTTGAACAGAAAAAAGTTGTTATTGTTAATAGTTGTTTAAAGCATGTTATAACAATAAATAACCACAAAGGAAAAGGAATAACATTGAATATGATTGTCTGATTTCTGTTTGTTTTTAGTAAAACAATTTAAAGAAAACACTTTGAATCTGTAGACGACTGCCTAATAGTATTAATATTGCCATTTGATGACAATTGCTCATATACTGTAAGCCTGAATAAGTATATTTATTATGTTGAACAAAGGTTAAATGTTATTTCACAAGTTTGAAAAAGTCCCCCTAAATTTTTTATAAATGCCCCTGGATTTCAGTTGGTGGGGGCAAAAATTTCCCCCGAAAAAAAAAAAAAGATGTAAATTTCTACCCTGAGTGTGATGAAAAAAAGTCAGAAGAAACAAGTATTGTATGTTAAAAAAAACACATAAATGATGAAAGTCATTGTTAGAATTACTGAGGAAGTGAAGGATTACCTCTCCAGTCACCTCAAACATGGGATGGGGCCCGAGATGATCCCAGAAACCATTACACAGACGTACGCTGAGGCACTGAACAATATATTTACTTGCCTGAAAGAGATGAATGTAAAGATCGACACGCACAAAATGGATTGTCTTTCACCGCCTCAGGTGCCAGAAGAAGGCGTCGAGGACAACATTGATGACTCAGACTGGGAATTCCCGTGCCCTGAATCTCTAAGACACAGCAGACTTTTAACAATAAGTGAGGAAACTGAGCCTGAGTCTCTTTCACCAGCTCAGGCGCCGGTGGACCGCTTCAGCAAGGTTGTAGCTTCAGCAATTCCTGGCACAGTGTTTGATGAAATAGACCCTGAGCCTTGTTCATCAACTCAGGCGCCGGTCTACAGCTTCAAGGTCGTAGCTTCAGTAATTCCTGGTGCAGTGTTTGATGAAATAGACCCTGAGCCTTGTTCACCAACTCAGGCGGCGGTCTACAGCTTCAAGAAGGTCGTAGCTTCAGTCATTCCTGGTGCAGTGTTTGATGAAATAGACCCTGAGCCTTGTTCACCAACTCAGGCGGCGGTCTACAGCTTCAAGAAGGTCGTAGCTTCAGTCATTCCTGGTGCAGTGTTTGATGAAATAGACCCTGAGCCTTGTTCATCAACTCAGGCGGCGGTCTACAGCTCCGGGAACGCCGACGAAAAGAAGAGAGCGTTAATTTTGGAATTCGTGGATTTGCTGATTGGTCGGATACTGAAGAAAGTGGATTTGAACATTTTAAACTATAGGACCATCAAGGCAGATCTGTTTGAAAGAACATGGATCATAGTCCATGATGTCGTTGACCTTCATTTGTTCCTGCTGCCGAACTCTTCGTGGAATAAATAATCAATCAGCATTTATTCCAGTAAAATTCAAACATACGTGCTTATATATATATATTTGTAGATATTTATTTTCTTGACTTTCCATCTTTAGAGCATTAATGTCCGCGTGACACTTTGTAAAAATAGAGCATTATAAATAAAAATTAAAAAAAATAAAAATAAATTGTACAAATGAAAAATGTATTTAAAAAAAGTTTCGTAAAGATTGGACCAACCGTTTAGGAGAAAATTGAAAAAAACGTTTTTTTTACAAAATTAAAAATGGCGGAAACGTTTTCCTAGTAGTCAATAATTTAAAGATTATTGTAACACTTATTTTACCAAGGTAAAGTTATATTTCATCAAGTTATATTGTTTAATAAAATATATTGTATTCTAAAGTTTTGTCCTTGGGTTGGGGGTCCTTATCGAGGGTTGTACGAATTTAAATTGTGATTTGGGGCGACGGAGCAAATCAACTTGATGAAAAAACTTGGTTTAAAAAAAATAATTAAATAAATAAAGGGGGCATTGGCTTAGAAAAGGCACACCATTAACCACACTTTGGCAACAGTGCAAACGATATTTTACATAATTTACTTGACTTTATTTATTTTTTGTCACATGTGTGTGTGAGATTCAAATTCTCTCTCGACTCTAATGATTTAAAGTGTGACTCTAAATAAGGCCTATAGGCCCTTCAAGGTTCCATTTGATGTTTAAATCACATTCATGCAATCGGAACATTTAGCCATGAGGCTTACTGGACACACTTCCTTCCCATCAAACGGTCTTCCACACTTAATTGGAACTCCATAAATGATATTTCATTTAGTTATGGTTGCAGAGGAGCGTTGCAATGAGTGTGTCAGCTGCTGAGTGTGTACGACTGCACACGAGCATACATATGCATACTTTACGGCGTTTACGCGCGCACCTTGGCCATCAATTGCAGCGGGGTCCTGGATGAGCTTCCCAGGTGACCCAGAAGACTGCGGCAAGTGTGTCAATGTCAGTTTGATTAACTCTAATACCGGGGCTTTTGGTTCATGTGGTCAGGTTAATGAAACTCAGTGAGAAGGCACTTTTTTCCAGGTTCCCTCCCCGCCAGGAAGCTGCGGGTGATGGGATGAGGTTGAGCAACTCGCTCCCTCTCTCCCTCAGCGTCCCCCCCCCCCCTCTCCACCAACGGGACAGTCTGATACCCTCTTTAGGCACCGAAGCTGTTGAGATGAATTACTCATCCACCTCCACATTCCTCCTTCTATGTCACGTCCCACTCAATTTACATTTCACTGAGTTTCGGGTTTATTATTTATTATTTTTCTAATGGAGAAGATTAGTATTTTCCTGATGATCTGATGACATCTTCCGAAAAAATGCAACAAAAACAGAACACGTTTTATTCCACGGACGTAGCTCTCGATGCAACTTCCGGCGATACAAATCCCACCAATAAAACGCTTTCTTTTAAACGCACTGATTGCAAAAGGTTATCATGACACCAGCTCCTCAAAGTGTTTCTCCTTGCTCTCTCTTTCTCCGTTGACACAGAAGTAGGGCACACCGGAGAATGAGCAACACAATTGGGAGGCATCCTGTCGCTTTAAGAGGGGGACCCATCTAATCTCTCCCTATCCATGCAGGCCCTGGATTTATACGTTTCCTGCAATCTCGATTCTCAAAGCCGTCTTGATTTTGAGAGTGTGTGTGTGTGTGTGTGTGTGTGTGTCTGCTTGTGAGAGAGGAAGTGTAGGACTGGCAAGAGGTACTATTGGGGGGGGGGGGGGGGGGGGGGGGGGGGGGGTTGTGGTTTGTTTGTGCTGTCCTTTAGAAAAAGAGCTTACGAGTTCAGCAGAAGAAACGCGGGGAGCTAATGTGAAGATTTAGGACTTTCTCCGAGGCTTGGCCTCGTCTAAGCTCTGTTTGCTTGAGCCGTTTGTGGGGTCCTGCTCACACTAAACCCAGATTAATATTCCCCCCATATCCATCCAGCCCAGACACCGGCTCCCGGCCTCGTTGT
Organism: Cyclopterus lumpus; assembly: GCF_009769545.1. NCBI lineage: Eukaryota > Metazoa > Chordata > Actinopteri > Perciformes > Cyclopteridae > Cyclopterus > Cyclopterus lumpus. Next base: position 20,938,489 of record NC_046969.1, on the reverse strand, counting down.
CCTCCAACACCCCCCCCCCCCCCCCCCCCCCCCCCCCCCCCCCCCCCCTCCCCCCCCCCTCCTCTCTCTTCCCTGCCTTTTCTGGCCGTGATCGTCTCCCTTCCCTAATCCAAGTCCGCTGCCTCTCATCTCGCTCTTTATCTCGTCTAAGTAAGCACCTTTCTCATGGCTTCTTTCCATGAGGGGGAAGCAGCGGGAGGAGCGTAAATATGTTTTCCCCCGAGCCCTCCTCATTGCTCGCTGACCTCTGTGAGGTGTTATTAACAGAGTGACTGCTAAGCCCCGAGATTGGTTTTAGCCAGGTTCACCAGGGGAGAGTAAGACTGGCTTTAATGGCTGTGTATTGGTTTACATGCCATCCAATGAACACATACAGGATGGGTACTTATTGCATTAGGCAAATATTTCAACCATTAACACACTCAAATACCCAAATAAATAGAGACAGGCTTTTTGTTTACCTTGTGAGGAGACAAAGAGGTGTAAATGCAAAAGATATGACTTTTTATCGTGATTATAGAATTTCTTACTTTTGTTTTGCATCATGCATATGCGCCTATTAGAAAGATACAAGTGACATTTTTTCAACGGGAATGAACAAGCTGAAAACCAACTGTCTGTCCCGTCTCTTGAGTAAACCCCCCCCCCCCCCCCCCCCCCCCCCCCCCAGTAAAGAGAATGAACAAATTGGATGTGTGCATTTTTACAAGATACTTTATCACTTAAAAGCAACTAAACGCCATATTATTTGACATTGATCAACTGTGAGAACAAGGCGCGGGTCAATAGCAACAGTAAGACCATCACTGCTTCCTGCTGCACTTCCCCACTGCTGGTTTCCTAGACTCTCTCACAAGATTGTCACCAAAAGCCTCTTCTCTTCTTTTCTTTTCTTTTTTTTTCTCTCCTCCCTTTCTTGTTCCTTTTCTCCCTTCTGGATCACGGCTGGCAGAAGAATAACAAATGCATTTTGAGACTAGAGAAAAGAGGGATGAATTTGGCGTGCTAAACAGGGCTGGCTAAACCCATTACCTAAGTGTTCTTTATCTTCCCATATGCTTTTGTTGTTTAATCAGCTTTGTATCTCTCCAAATCCTGGATTGAGATAACAAACAAATGGATGAGCTCAACGTGCAGAGTGAGAAAGCCTTTTTGCTGGCACCTTAAATGCCAAAGACTATCCTGGTGTTGCGCAGTGGTCCGAGCAGAAAACACAACTGGGTCAGATTCCCAGATTTTTGGAAACTGCCAACATCCAGTTCTCCCTAAAATTACCTCTCTACCTTCCCTCTGTTGTGAGGGCCCGGAGAGAGAGAGAGGAGAAGGGGGAGTAAAGCTGGAGCTCACAGATTTGCAATCTTCAGCCATGATTTCTCTCTGCTTCTTCTACATAAGAAAAGGAGGATTCTAGATTATCTCTGGCACTCAAAGCTCGGGAGAGTTGAAGACTCCCTGAATACAGAGAGGACTTTACTGCCAATGTGGTTGTACAATAGCCACAATCGTTATCAGATTTACTGTGGGGTTTCTAAAAAAAAAAAAAAAAAGAACTAAAAGGTCTGTTCCTGCTATGGAGTGACCACAAAGAGCTAAAGGTGACCATAAACTTAGCGAGAAAAGGAAAAAAACAGAAGGTTTTGTAAAGACTTAAAGCCACGACGAGGAACTTTACTTTTGTGTTGATTTTGGCGGTCGCTGCGGGAGAAGACTACACAGTTCTGTCGCACTATAAGAAGTGTAACTAACACACAACATGGTGGTGCAGCAAGGACACACAAGGTGTGTTTCTTTCTCTGGACGAGTTGGACTTTATCATATGTATACAGTCATCGTCGGGATTCAAACAATTCAACAACTGTCAATGGCAGCATGACGAATGTTGCATCACCTGTCAACGCGCTGAGGGCTCAGAAGTTCCTTTGAGTGACACCGAAACTTATCTTTGACGGACAAAAGAAAAGAAGCAAAACGCGCGCGGCAGAAACAATTCTGTTCAGACCCCAAGAAAGTGATGTTAAGAGCGAGTGCAGGCGACCTCAATGTGCATCTCACAGTTGAATTCCCCCAGGGTAGAGGGGCTCATCGCCCCGTCTTGTACCCCCCCATCAGCTATACACACACGCACACACACACACCCTTGCAATACACACAGTCTGGGAGTGCTTGGGAAAATAGCCCTCATTTATTATTGCCACACTCCCTCGTCTCGTCCCCTCGGTTCAGCGGGTGCGCCGCCAAAGCACGTCTTCCAGCGCCAATGTCACACAATTACCTCTTAACTGCTCAAACAAATAGAGCGACCCAGAGAGTGACATCAAATCAAAACTGTCACAGGTGATTGAGTCTAGTCATCAAGGCAGCCCGCGCCCGCTACCTGTCAGGAGAGTGAGGGAATGAAAGGGAAGAGGGTGAGAGGAGAGGGAGAATGTGATAGCGGCTCTATAATAGACTTCTAATAATGTATAAACACCCCCTCTCCTTTTTTTCTGCTCCACTCATATTAAAGTTGGGCACCGAGTGCACGATGCCCTCCTTTTCAGCCGCATGCGCTCCCTCTCGGGACTCAGGATGGAGAGAAATGGCTGCGGATGGTGTAATGATAGGGAAAATGATAGAGGGGAGATTGAAATTTCCATCCTCTCTGAACCATGCCGGCTCTGCTCCCGAAAAGACATTGGCTGCTAATGGGGTTAGATCACACGCATGAGAGTTTGAGGCCTGAGTGATGTTAGCTGTTGATACACCAGACACAGTTTGACAAAAAGAAACAACACTTTAAAGAGGAAGACTCCCTTAAGGTTCGGGCATACAGTCCCCGGACCCCGGATTCCAGCAAACAGTTGGGGCTTCGCTCTGCATAGGAAATCACAAAATGGACCCAGATGTGCGAACGTCGCTCCTCGCGTCGCCGTGATAACGAGGACGCGGATAGGCCAACGGTGCATCGGAGAGAAATAAAGAGCGCGAGCAAAGGGTTGAAGCAAGAGCAAGCCACAGGGACATTAGGGACATGATGATGTTGTCAGTGTCGGATGTAAATTGGAGAACGACACAGTCAACAGACACGGCTGGCTGCTCGCCGTGGCAACGCGCCGGGGCCGTGACACTGACAAATGGAATATTTCAAAAGACTTAATCAGAGGAAATGGGGTTTGGTCTGCAGGTGACACGAGTCCCGCTCCAGCGCTCGCAAAAAGAAAACTGATTGCCTGGCCCTGAAACCCCCACCGTCTCTCCATTTCTCTGTGTGTCTGTCTGACTCTCACTGTTTCCTGTCCTCACCTGCCTCAGTCACTCCAATACAAGTGTGTGTGTGTGTGTGTGCGTGTGTGTGTGTGTGTGTGTGTGTGTGTGTGTGTGTGTGTGTGTGTGCGGGGGGTGGGGGGGGCATGTAGTTCAATTAGATTCAATCAGAGATAGCCAAGCCGTGCCGATGAAGCCGATGTAGAACCCCAACATACAAAGGACTGTGTAGTTCTGCGGGGTTCTGCAGGACTACAGTTCTGTGTAGTTTGGTTCTCTAGACTGTGTAAGCGGCTGCCATTAAGCAAAAGTCAAAGAAGAATTTTAAAAAGCTTAGCGTGTTAGCATGCTGACATTAACTAAATCAACACGCATTTTAGGATTCATATGAATGTCTGTGTCATATTTGGTGCTCAAACATGAAGTAGATGTTTAAGTACTTCACTGAATTAGTCAATAATTAGACCGTTAGGACTTTTAAGTCACAGGATCACCAAAGTCATTAGGATTAATCGCCTGGGGACCATGAATATCTGCACCACATTTCATGACAATCCATCCGATAGTTGTAAAGTCATGTCACTAGAAATCCAAAATCTCAACCGTATAGGAATCATCCAAAAGTTGTTAAAAAATATTTCAGTCTGGAGAAAAGACATCCTGAAAACTGACCGGGCAGAGGTATTAAACACAAAGCCACATATATTGTTGTGTCGTGACATGTACATTATACTGCAATGCTAACTTACTAATAGATTATGCGCAATAACGCTTTGTCCCTACACACTTTGCTCGTCTCCCTGCGCCCCAGGTTACCAAACGGTGATAGATCTCCCTGCTTATGAGACGTGGAGAGGTGGAGAGGGGGAGAGGGGGAGAGGGTGAGAGGGGGAGAGGGGGAGAGGGGGAGAGGGGGAGGCCTCCTGGCCAACCCAGGAGAGGGACAGCAAGAGGGGGAAACAACATTAGCAAGACGAAAGAAACACCATTGAGGAAATTAAGTCACTTTTATTCAACTTTCTGCAGGCTACTTCATTGTCTAACTGAGACGTCCTACAGTTCGTCCTACAGTTTTGTTTTGTTTCATTCTGGGTGAACGTGCCGAGCAAGAAACTTAGAAATTGTTCAAAACCGCCACCTGGAAAGAAGCAGCGAAAACCACAAGGACTGAAATCCATTCGCTAACCCCTTTGTTCCCAGGACCGGGCTTGGCAGTGCCACCAGAAACCCGCACTCTGAGATTGGTGATTTCGGCGCCTCAAGTCCAGTAGCCCCACGCCGGGTATGAATCATGGCAAGGGGCCGGTGCCCTGTCACAGCGGCTGCAGATCAATGATAATTACCACCTTGACACGAGTACGCTTATTACTGAACAGGATCAGGGACAGGGGCCCGAGCTGCGGTGGCCGTGGGGCTCGATCGATACTCCAGGAATAATGGCTCTCTGGGGCCTTAGATTGGACTTTGCCACTAAACAAACCATTACAGCCGCACGCATGACAGCTTAGGTCTAGATATGCGTCCTAACTCTCCTTCTCCTGGAGGCCTCTCTCCTAGAGCCCGCCTCACTATGGCTCCCACATGCCTCAGTACTCAATCTTGTCATGGACCGTTATGGGCAGGCGAGACACATGCCTCTGGCTTTGAGACGTGTTAACCAGAAAGTGAGTGATTGGGGGAAGCATGCTGCTACAACACAATGTGCTCCTGTGCAACACGCCGGTGAAAAAACAGGGGCCTTGCAATGTGACCTGACGATTGCCGCCGAGTATAGAGATCAAACACAGCCACGGCGGTGTGTGTGTGTGCACACAAACAAAAAAAACGCACACAAAAGCAAGCACATCAACGCGTCTAAGCGATGCTGATCCGTCTGTGGCAGCCCTCATCTTCTTTTCTCTTTGATTTTTACCATTTCCCTCCTCCAGATCCCTTGTTTTTTTCCCCTCTCCTTTTTTAATCCGGTCATACCTGTAATCGGGCTCTGAGACAGGAAACTTCAGAGAATCAATTAGTCGTCGCCTCATCCGGGAGCCAAGACGATTCCTCTCGACTTGAGCCGCAAACTCCTTCTATCAAGAGTCATTCTGCCTGCCTAACACCCAGACTCCTCTCTCCTGAGCCCGGATAGGTTTGACTCTAAGCCTCTAAAACGTTGACAACCCAAAGCGCCTTTCTCTCTGCAAGCCCTAACCGCCTGCCTCACCCCCGGCCCCTTCTCCTCTTTCTAACTGTCGTTGCTGCTAAATAAAGAAGGATTTGAGTTTTTTTTTTTTTGCGCCACGGCAGAACCGTGATAATGATGCCGCGTTACGGCACTTCATCCACTATTTAATAAACAGTCCATTTCGGGAGGGAATTCAAACCACATCTTAGCACCGAGGCTCGATATGAGAGGAGAACGCCGGAGACTCCGGGCCCTCCTTTGTCCTTGTGGAAGTTGGCCACCGAAGAGGCCGCATTGTGGACGCCGTTGTTTTTAAATGCTGCCACATGGCACAAAAGGAAATGCAAACCTGGGACTTCTGCTGGCTACAGCAGGCCCTCGAGTGGAGTCTGGAACAAACAGAACATTGAGGGGTCAGATTTAATCCCCCCGCCCCTGCCTTTTGTATTCAGATTAAAGACTAAGGAGGATTTGCGGGAGCCTGGAGTCTCTTGTTAAAAGACTGTGTTCTCCACTTAACCTGCAATTTACCTGTCACTTAAGCCCGCTGCAGCGATCATCCACACCTCTGCTAGTGAAAGGGGCTGTTATTTTTTCTGTTCTTTTCACAACTCTGAAGAAAGGTTTCATGTTCACTTGAGCATAATGAATTCCCTGACAGATGCTGATTAAAGCAGCGGCGGTTTGTGAAAGATACGCAACACTTTGGAAAATAAACAGGAGTGAGAGGGCCGCAAGTACACACACACACACATACAGACACACACACACAGAACACCTTCTAATAAACCAGAAGGCCCTTCTTGTCTTCTGATGGGGTTGCATTCTCTCGAGTGTCGTGAGAGAAGAAGCCTCCAGGACTTGGAGCCAGAAAACACACATTGTGAAGTTTCTTGACTTGATTTGTACTGCCAACCCTCCTCATCTGCTCTACTGAAAAAATCCTGGCATGGAAACCTGACCCCCTCGCACATGATTCATCTCCCCCCCGAACCAAGTCGGAGGAATGAATGGAACTGCCGTCATCATTCTGCCGCACCTCATCCATTTCCACGCTCTCCCGCGAGTTGTCTTGCCCTCCTCCGCTGGACGGCCATAACGCCTCTCTAAATCTTTCGCCCGAACAGAACTCGCCGGGTCCAAGGTGGCCGTAAAGTGGACCATTCGTTTTCACAGCACGGGCCAAGAGGAGTGATGGGAGTGATGTGGAGACGTATCAGTCACTCACTGGTTGCCAAAGCTCTGTGAGGTTGCCCCCTTTTTTTTTTTTTTTAATAAGAAAAAGCATGTGCGGATGCCCACCAAACAACCGCACAGCTCTTGATGGAGCTTTACACAAGTCTTTGATACGTCCCTTAATCTCCACTAAACTATCCCACTGGTTTTAACACCCTTTCGCATTAGCCTATGTCTTATAATTTAAGAGTTTATCGTTACGCGCTAAATTTAGACGCCCTTTCTTAAGACTCAAGGCAGCTCGGAAGCTGTGTGCATACAGCGTGCAAAATTATAAACCTTCGGAAAACGTTCATTGTTTTAGGAATCGGCACCTTCTGCCATTGAGCCACAACAGATTAAAAACAGTTTGGAGGAACAATCATCTGGATGGAGGAGATAATGTTTTTCACTCGGGTTTGTGTGGACATTCAATTCAGAGGAGAGGAAAACTCTTTCAGTAAGCCCGAAGCGAAGAGCAGAAGTTTCATCTTGATCCCTTTTGTGTGGAAGAAGATCGCTGTCTGGTGTGCTTTATTTTTAGATCGCTTCCTGTCCTCTTTCGACCATTCCCCCCCCTCCCTCTTCTCAAGCGAGCCTGTTCTCCTTGGCGCCCCCCGTGGGAGTTGCCGTCGTTATTCTGGAGGAACCCACCTGTCTGCCTGCACATCAAACCCATCCCCGATGGGCTTCTGTGTTAAGTTGCAAAGTTAAAACCCATTACTGAGCTATCAGCCCAGTCGTAATGCTGTCTAACGACCTCATTTCCCTAAGTGTCAGCCCTGTCAGTCACCAGAGGCCCTGTCAGCTCGGGCCGCCCGTGTCCGAGGGTCCCGGCTGCTCCGAGGCATCACCGTCACCGCCGCCGCCGCCACGCGCACCTCGTCTCAGCCCGTCCTCATCAAAAAGCGGATAGAACGCTCAATCTCTGAGAACATGTCAGGGCAAAGTGACTGGGGACACAGGGGGTAAGAGACTTTGGAATGAAAGTGCCGGGTATTTCATTTACCATATCCACTCTATTAGTCAGAGCGGCACAGTCAATCAGGGCCCCATTTTGGTTCGAGGGGGGAGTCGGGGGAGAGAGAATTGGGACAGGGCAAAATGGCTGACGGTCACGGAGTGGCTATTCCAGCTCAGCCCAAATCAGTTTGAGGAGTCGCCGTGTACAAAATGGATTATTGCCATTCGGATCCCAAAACGTCACCGCCCGTGTGAGCACGTGCGGGGGAGGAAAGTGACGAGAGGGTCGAAGCCCAATGTGTGTGAGTTTGTGCATGTGCGTGTGTGTGCGTGTGTGCGTGTGTGCGTGTGTGTGTGTGTGTGGTCTGCTTGCTGTCTCCTTCCCAGGTCTCCCAGAGCACCTTTCTGTGAAACCATCTGGTAAATATGGAAAGGGGCCCCGAAGCCACACAGGCCCGGCCCCTCTTTAGGAGTGGATAATTGACTCCTTTTCCTCTTTGATAATTCATTGCTTGCATATGCCAGCTAATACATCAGCTGAAAACTGCCCCGGCCCTCATCTCCCTTGACACACACACACACACACACACACACACCACTCAGAGGAATGAGTGACTGTGGAGGGCCTAAAAAATGGGAATGACAAATGGGAGCACTTCTAGATCTATGAATGAATTATGTCTTCTAAATACCTTGAGCAGAGGCAACTGTCAGCCGGCGTCTATACTAATCTGGGACAAAATATGACCAGCTCCGCATTAAAAAGGAGGGAGCAGGGCTGCGAGAGAATGAGGCGAGAAATGAACGAGCAATCAGGCCATTAAAACGCGGTGTCTGATTCAGCTTTGGTGGACATTTGCACATTTATCATGAGATAGAAATATCCTCCCCCTCTTGTCATTTTAATACGGCCCCTTCCGTTGAAATAGATTAGGATTATGCCAACAGGACAGAGATATCATTTGTTTTACAATAGCCGAGTCAGCACTCACAACAGTCATTAGGCATTAGATCAAGCCGGCTGCTGTTTGGAGGGACGCTTTGCAAACTGAAAAGAGGGATAAAATGAATGGCCCTTCACTGGGATGTTAAAAGCCTGTTCCAAAGACAAACGGCTCGTACAAGACGCCGGGGCAAACCGTGCACGAGGCGAGCCCGTGTATAGGAAGTTCCGCGTGCACGAAACACATCGGGGTCACTCACCTGCCGATGATTATGTTCACAGAGGAGGGCAAAGACACCGTAACCTTGCTATTGTTCCATCTTCTGAATATCTGGGAATGTAGCGTATTACCTGTGGGAAATGTATTTTTTTTTTTTTCGGCCGGCGGTTCGGAGACGACCTGCGTGTGTTTCAGGGCCACAGGAGGATCACCGCGTCCCTCTGAAACACCACCGAGGATGGGGCAGAACAGCCGGGGCACTTTGGAGGCCGTGGTGCGTTCAAGGTCCAAACACTTTGGACGTGGGAAAGGTAAGGAAGAATATTTTGATTCCTTATTGTCATTTATGTATTTTACATAACATTTTTCGTATAAAATCCAGAAAAACTCACTGCTTTTACTAATAATTTGCGGTGAGTAATTATATTTCTATTACCACTTCGAAGAACGTAATTCTAAGTGTAAGAGCAATGAAGGTTTCACATTTCCACATCACACTGTTCTGATCTCACAAAGTCATCTTCATCAAGTCTTCTGCAGTGTTCCATTTGAACTGAGAGTCGCAGTCGGAAATGTTGGACCAACCCCACCAACTTCGACCTACAAGTCCAAGATGGCTGTCCCCCACATCAACAGTAAAACCATATGTAGTAATATGCTGTTAATGATCACTTCTGTCTTATTTGTGCCTCATTAAATCAATCATAAATAACATCGCACTGTCCAGCTTCTATCTGTGGACACTTTGCTGTTCTGACCCACAATTATGATCAAGATGGTCAAATTTCAACATGTAATGTTACGGTGAAGTTGTATGTCCCAATTGAATGCAGACTACATGCAACAGCACGTACTTTGGGAGGGAAACTGCTGCATGTACTGTATGCAAAGAGTATCGCATACTTTTACTCTTTACCTTTTCTACATACAGCTGTTGCCCATACAAAGTGCATACTGTTGCATGCAGTACGCATCCGATTCAAACGTTCTACTTTATCATAACAGGGTGCCTTGAACTTTGACCCTGTTGCTCATATATCTGCTGAGCAAAGGATTGTGGGTCAGAATAGCCAGAAAAGCGTGCTGTCTTGTATATGGCCAAATGTTGCAGTGGGACACCCTGGTTTAAAAAAAAAAAGAAATGATGTATTGGGACAACTATATATTTTAAAGCATAAATGTTATGGTAGTTTGGAAGTGTGGGATTTAAATTGAGCACAAAATCACCTTGATGATGAACAAACGTGAAATACAACACTTATTCTTTTTATTAAAGGTGGGGGACTTTATCCGTGCACCTTCTATGAAAGATTTGGCTATAATTGATAGTTTAAAAATCCAAATATATTGTCTCATAAAGCAGCCCTTCTTGTCCATCTTGTTTCTATTGATTATGACTCAACACAAACTACAGAGTGGGAAATGGCAATAGTTGATTCAACAACTCTTTGAACAGAACACAGCACTTTTTTTCAGTAAACGATGAGGGATAAAACCCTCATAAAGGAACCGTAGGACCGCATTAGTTTAACTATAATAAAATAATAAATTGTGAACATTTTGGAGAGAAATGTAAGCGTTGGACTGGATTTCTGATTAAATATAAATGTTTTAATATGACACCAAAACCAAAGACAAACCCAGTACATGTTCTCACCTCGAAGTGAGAATGGCGGTCTTCACCTGGCATGGAAACACTGAGCGAAGGACGACACTGCCCCCTGGTGGCAGAAATCAACACTGGAGACAATGAAGTACACGTTGAACATTTCCACTGTTGTTTCAATTTAGAAAATGGTTATGGAGCACGTGGAGACAAGGGCGTGAAGACTTCTAATGAATGCAGCCTCCAAATAAGAGGAAACAAGAAGAGGCCCTAAAGTGACATTTATGAACTGGCATCCTCTCGTCTAAATTATTTTTGAAGCACCACCTGGCTGCAGGATGAATAATATCTGATATGTGTCTTGCACTCCATGAGGACTAACCCGGCCTGTTGCTTTCTTTCCACGAGGTGGAGTTATACGTCTTGATGGAGCTTCTTCATCTCTGGCAATGGATTTGTTTTTGCATTATTTTATTGAGCTTATGCATTTGATTCCAGTTCACTGAACACGCTCCTCGTTCTAATGGTAGCAATTTGCATAAAAGTAATAGTCTCCGCCGCGGCCCTTTGTGAATCATTCAGCTCCCACACTGACACTTGTGTGATTATGAGCCCTCAATAGCTATCGCTATTAAATTCACAAATCATTACTTTAATGAGTGGGGTGGAAGAAAAATACAGATTGCCTCGCAAATGACAGCTATGTCATCCATTTGTCAATTATATAGTAATATTTCATAATCGATGTGAAGCACAACAGAGGGCTCCGTGGTGGTGAAGTTGAGGAACTGTGGTATATTTACAAGAGAAACACACAACACTTTTATTCAAATGCTCTTTTTTCTTTGATCATCACAACATATGGAGAAATTTGGTGCAATAACCCATATTCAATGATATGAGAGCCTCGTGGTCGTGTTTTTGTTGGTGTTAGAGGAGAGAAAGAGTTCCTGGAAACAGTCTGGGAGGCGATGACATTTATTGTTGTTCTTATGAAGTTTTCTTTTTGTCTGGAAAACCCTTTGACAGTGTCTCAAATATTTCATGCAAGAAATATTCAAGCAATTGTCTGAATAGTTTTCTGTTCATGTGAACCATGCAGCCTTTGAACTTAAAGAAAATTGCACAGGCTACCGATTGATTACATCTTACATTTCAGCATTTTGCTGTATAGTCATATTTTTAATATTTGTATTTTTTGTTTTCCCTATTTCTAAATTCTCATTATTTATTGCACACAAGTCCTTTCGTTTATTTTAAAGTAAAAGATTTAAAATAAAATGGTTGTAACTGTCACTGCTCCTGCTCGTTTCCTGTGATCCTCCAATATGAGGAGGAGGGTTTCACAAACACTTTAAACTCTTTTTTTAAAGGCCACTTGTAATTCTTTACCCGGTTGCCAAACTGAGGACCACTCCAGGTTTGAACCTGTGACCTTTGAATCCCAGTGACCCCCCTCTGGTCTGAGGCTGATCCTGAAGAGGGTCTCTGGTCCTGATCATGACCCAGTCCGCCTCAGCACGCCACCTGCCGTGTGATACACACAACGGACAGCGCTGATCTGGGGTTTAAATACAGTCCCGACATGCAGACGGTAAACAAGTCCAGCAAGACCAAAGTGGGACGCATGGAAATCCTGAAATAACTGAGTGAGTGGTTTGTCATTATCACTGGGTCTGAAATATTACACTCGCGTTTTATATTAAGTATTGTTGCTTCCTCAATTTTTAAATGTCAAGATATTCGTCACTGACGGGATGTTTTTTTTCTTCGTGAATGTAATCAAAGGTGTTACCAGTTTTATGAGAGATTACAATCAGTTGTAATGCCTTGTCTCAGTCATGGATGTCTCTAAGTAAATAATCAGAAACGTAAGGAGAACTGAGGATGCTTAAAGGGAAATATTATTTTTGGGTGTAAAAATGGCTCGGTAAAAAAAGAAAACTGCAACTCTGCAGTAAATTAATTCCACTGTGCCATCCTTCAGAGCGACATGACCTCATTGATTGATTAAATGACTTCAGGTTGCCCAGACATGTCATCCCTTGTATAGAAACACTACCGGTCACATCTCAGATTCACTGAGATAACTAAGGACGCCTGTCGCCGTTCATGAGACAATAGCAGCCGGCTGTGGCTGTTTTCTGTTCCAGTGGTTGAGTTGTGTTTGTGTGTGTGTGTGTGTGTGTGTGTGTGTGTGTGTGTGTGTGTGTGTGTGTGTCTCTGTTTGTGGACAGCAGCTGTGTCATGATGAGTAAACAGGGCTCTCAGCTGTTGGGTCAGACGCCAAGTGATGGGCGACATGTCAGGAAGGAGCTGTTTGTCCTCAGATAACGAACAAGTTATCTTCACAGGCCGCGTACCTTCCTCAAGGTCTACAGCCTGACGTGTACGGGCTGTTGTCTTTTTGTTTTCGTCGGTTTTTGAACAGAAAACACTTCGTATAACTGACAATTGAATAACCTTCCAGTTTTATTTGTAAGACGTTTAGGTGTCACAAACATGGATGGAGCATCTGCAGTAACACGACATACACATTCACTTGTTCACTTGAATATCAATCTTGACATGATGCAAGGATAAATAAAAATAACAAACTAATTCAAGTGTGTGGGGGAAGAAAAATGGTGGTGGACCAGGCTTACACAGAAGCAGCTTTCATGACTCAGAGAAGCTTGGCTGGACTTCTTCTTTCCAAACGTAGGTCGACCGCAACGTGAGTGCAGGATTATCAGCCTTTATACGACAAGAAGTGCACAACCAGGCAATTGGATTATTAAAGAACCATCTCCTGTTTCTGTTCTGGCAAAGTGTCGTACATCCTGGGACTGAGCCATAAGCATTCAACGACATAACACAGCGAATAAGCTACGATCAGAGAGGTTTAACACATTTCAGTCAACAGTCTCCTTCTTGTCAACGGCACCGGACGTTTCCATCCAGTAGACAACACAACAAACCAGTCCATGCTACGTGGAGGAAGTGTTCTGAGCGGGCAGCACCTGTGTGGGAGTGCTCACCTGGAGGTCAGAGGTCAAGGTGTCGCTATCGCCAGTGGCACCCACGTCAGACATCTCTGACATGTGCAGCTCACCGGCTCCGTGCTGGCAGCCGGCCGGCGGGGAGTCGCCCCCGCGGCTGCAGCTGGACTTGTGAGAGGAGGTGGGGGAGTTGGTGGGGCTGAGCTGCACGGCCGTCGTGTCCTGCAGCATGTGGTCGCTCGTCTCCATCTCGAACGCCGCCGTCCCCATGCGCATCAGGCCCCACTTCTCGCCTCCGTTGGGCCTGCGGGCCGCGTGGGCCGGGGGCCTCCTGCTGACCACGCAACACGCCGTGAAGAAGGCCAGGGCCACCAACAAGAGGAGAGGCCCGATGATGATCGGGGGGTTGCCGGTAGGGATGAAGGTGCCGAAGGCGAAAGCTCCCACCAGGGTGATGTTGATGCCGGCCAGCATGATGCACAGGCCGCAGGCGCAGCACAGGGCCGGGGAGGGCAGGCTCTGGGGCCGCGGGGCGCGCTGCTCGGGGACCTTCATGGAGGAATCTTCAGGTAGCACCATGTCTCACGGAGAGCTCTGTGAAACCCTGAGGAGCTGAAGATCAGAGGACTGAGAGAGAGAGAGAGAGAGAGAGACTTAAGGCTCACTGGGGAAATGCCACTAAAAGAGCAGCTATGTTTAAGAGGCTGCAGCTTTTATAAGCTACACTTAAGGTTTCTGTGACCTTTTGGATTTCAAAAGTATTTCCTACAAAGCTGCAAAAAAAAAAAAAAAAAAAGTGACTAATTATAATACACCTGCTGAGCAAGGCTTTCAACCGCAATAAATGACTCGATACATGTAATGCCACTCATGCTATTTCCCAACAATAATTCATTTTAAAGCCACATTTTCCTCTTTTCTTAGCTGCTGGTCACATGACAATTTGCACCATGTAGAAAACCTGAAAACATACAGCGACTTCGTTGTAACGCCTTCTATTCTCAGTGTCACTTACCTTCGATCAGACCCATAAACCACATCGATGTGTTGCTGTCTTCTGTCCCTCCATCACGCAGGAGGAGCAGAGTTGGAGGAGATCTCTCCCTCCTGGAGGTGAACAGCAGAGTGAGCCGCTTCTCACACACACACCACATGTTATAATCAACAAGGACCACCGGGGGCACTACAGGGATGTGAGACAAACCCTCCAATCAAATCGGGGGGCAATAAAGTGCTTAAGTGTTTACATGTGTGCACTGAATAAATAAGATAAACATTTCATTCTTTAAAGGAATCGGTAGAGACTCAAACACACTGAATGGGTGGTGTTGAATGTTACTGCTGCTTCTGGTTGCTGTTAATCCCTTATTAAATCATGATAAAAGTCCATTTTGTTCTTAAAACGCTTAAGGTCATCTGGATACACGCGCTTCCCCTCGGCTTTAAAACCAGACTCAACAAGGACACAGCTTCCGCAGGTTAATCACACCGTACCTTCCTGTCCCTTCTCCATCCTCTCAGCATCCAAAGGACACCGAAGAGACGCTCGTTTGCTCAACACACCTGAATGAGAACTTGCATTAAAAAAAGCCACAAAGCATGAATTGACAAATGACTGTAACTAGACAGGCGAATATGTTGAGGATATTCTTTTATTGAGAACACAGCATACTAGGGAAAATGTGCTCCACACAGAGCGTTATGCATAGGAAGGACCCCATAAGAACATTGACAAATGTAAATGGCACTCCATAACTGCACACCAATTACTGCATCTCATTTTATATTACATTAAAGTCCATTTATGGATTCACAATGGTGTGAGTGAGAGGGCCTAAAGATAGCAAGTTGTTGTTTTCCTAATGTGTGTTTTTGCTCTGAGTAAATCCCTGTCAATTCCTGCCGGCCTCTGACGGCCCAGTGTTGCTATAGGGATGGGGTGTCCATGGCAACAGTGTGAAATCAGGGGGACGTGTGCTTTAGCGGGCGCAACACATACTGTATAGTTAATGGGCTGATTAGGGAAATAAAAAGACTGCCATCGGTGTCACTGCTCAAACAAAGACAAAAGTAAAACATTTAAACATTTTTAAAAAAGCAACTTAGCAACTTGATGGACTCAACTAAAACTTAGCGTGGTTAGTCCATTTTTGTTCCCCCCATCGGCACTCAGAGCCAGTCACAGAACCAAAACTAAATAATATACAAATACTAAAAATAAGTCCCTTCAACACCAGTATGGAATCCTCTATCTTACTACAAAGTGTAACATCAACTATTTATAATCACTCCTTAAGTCTCAATAGCTACAAACAACTAAAACAAATGCAATGTTCACATTTCAGTTAATCCAGACTAAAAACACACACAGATATCAACTCAATAAGTATCTACGGGGCTTTTTGGGGATTTTTACAGTACAAATCGTGCAAAAAAAGAAGAAAAGAGCCAGAGGTAATGTTGGACTCCAATGAGGATGAAACGGTTGTTAAAACCCATTAAAAGATCAACATCACTGAAAGTGTTGATTTCACAAGGTAAGACCAAACTGAGTATTTACATTACAATATTCTCCCTTTTCAGATAAATTTAATCAGTGACTTATCTTAAAGTACATCAGTGCTACAGGTAGCTTGTGTTGACGTGAAAGCTAGAAATTATAAATAAAAAAACTATTTGATCAAAAAGCCTTCTCAAAACTTTCAACATCCATTCACATTCCTGCACGTTCTACGTAGCATCGACAGGAATGGCTTTTTTTTTCTTTAAAAGGGTCAAATGGAGAAAACCGTCTCCTTTAAGTGTAGTCAGATTTAATAATTTCATCCACACACACACATCAAACCACATGCTTAAAAAAAGCAAAACATAAACAATAACTCATCCATCTCCGCCCGTGACTGAGAAGCAATAAGCATCATTTAAATAAAAACAAAAATTCACAGTTGGACAACAAGAAAAATAAAATCTATCAATATTAAATAACTTTGCATTAGAACAGCAACAGCTGCAAAACTGCGCTGAACCCACGTAACGCTGTTGATAATGATATGTACCGATGCAGGCATTAAGAGCGGCTTCTGCTGCACAATTGAATCATCATTGAATAGAAAATAAATATCTCTGTTAAGACAAATTGTAACGGTAAACCCAAAGCTGTTCTCAAATTAAACAGTTCTTGTTTAAAACTCTTTCGGCTGTGTTCTCAACGAGGAAGTGGTAGCCGACGATTAACCGTCCCCTTGGTGCTCAAACTCTGTCCAGGAGGTGAGATTACTGGCCATGGGAAAGAGCTTCAGCACCAACAACGGTTACTGTGCGGCCGATCCTAAAAAGGCTCCTGGTGAAAACAAACAAACCCAAATAAATTTTAAAAAAATCAATCACACACGCAAGATGCAAGCAGAGGCTAAAAATCCGTCAGAAAACACAACGAGGGGACTTGTGCCGGTCCGTCAGGCGGTGAGGTCGTCCGATGCGGGTGCAAAATCCGCGGTGCGCACGGCGGCGTTGGACTGCGCCCGTCGGCGGGCCAGTCTGGAGTTGGAAGGAGGAGAAAGCCTCATGGAGCAAACGATGGCGCCGACGTCCTCCTGCTGCTCGTCGTGCTGAGATAGCTGCCGGTTGAAGGCGATGGCTTCGGCTGCGAACTGGCTCAGGTCTTTGGTGCTGCTGTTCCTGAAGGAAGAGAGGAGGCGTGAGAGGATACGAGGGACGACTTAATGTTTTCACCGACATCATCTACACAGCAAAAACGGAAGCTGGACTGTCCTAAAAAAATGAATACAATTGTGTTCAGTCTATGACTTTAATCTTAATTTACTTTCTCTGTGGAGCATTTAAGATCACTACAATGTTGTTGAGAACGTCATGAGTAGATTGTATGTGACTTTCTTACCTTTGTAGAACATGAGGAGTTGGAAGACCTCTCTCTGGGGCGTTCTGTTAAAAAAAAAAATTAAAAAAAATATATAATTAATAATTGGCTTGAAATCACAGCTGTAAATACAACAATGTAATGACACCCACCCCTTGCACCCAAGGGTGCTTGAGGACCCGAGCAGCACTGAGGCGCAGCGTTGCGTCCCGAACCAACAGCTTGGAGATGAGATCCTTGGCCCCCTCCGTGATGCGATCCCAGTCCTTGTCTGGAAATTCATACTTGCCCTGCTGGATGCTCTCAAACAGGTGGCTCTGCGGAGAGGATACGACAACATGCTGTCAAAATGTGCTTTTGTTGTGTGTTTGGAGGGAGGCGGGATGGCAGCTTTCTTCAAGCTGAAGCACAAGGGTGGCCTGAATGAAAGTCTTGTGGTGACTAAATGCTGCCGAGGGATTTAACATTAAACCCATGATTCAGAAAACAAGCAGAAGAAAACAATTCATGTCCAGAACTAGATGCGGTCACACGTAAATCAAGCTTTACAGTCACACAGAGACCTCCTCACTCTAAACTAAGACGCATCCTATTATAACTGTTGAGCAACACAACCTCGCTGTAGCAGGAGCGTTATTTATGACGGATAGACTATCTTGTTAATAACTATAACATATGCATACTTATGCAACTGCCTTGTTTTTTCTAGCCAACAGTCCAAAACCCTCAAATGTTCAATACCTGGCAGGTTCTGCAGGTTTCTCCGCGGTCCCAGCCACAGTCGGTGCCACAGTGGCCTGTGAAGGGGGGGCTGCCGCTCAACAGGATGTAGAGGATGACCCCGAGACTCCAAAGGTCACAGCGTTTGTCGTAGAAAGAAGCCTCGTCAGTGAACACCTCCACTACCTCTGGAGCCATGTACTCTGCTGAGCCACACTATCAGAAATAAAAACACATGGAAGAGTGATGCAACTGTTTTCCATTATTTGGGTTCAGTGTGAGTGTGTGAGTGTGTGTGTGAGTGTTCTGGATTAAAAACTAGACTGTTACCGGTGTGGTGAGCTCTGGAGTCGTTATGGGCGTACAGGCACTGCTGAGCTTCACTCCACTTCCCAAGTCAAAATCACAGATCTTTACTGGGGACACCTGCGTAGAAAGCAAGAAGGAGGAAAAGCATTATACTTGTGTACTCTATATACCTTCGAGGAAAAACTAATCTCCTTCAGCTTCCTGTCCTAAAAAGCCACTTACCCGATCAGTGTATTCACAAAGGATGTTTTCCAGCTTAAGGTCTCTGTGGGCAATGCCTGTAGAAAAGCACAGTCACCATGACAACAATTTAAAATAAATAAATAATCCACAGCTATTCTCTGTGGACTTTCATAGAATAGCTGTTTGGTTGTTGACCTACCTTTAGTGTGGAGGTAGTCGAGAGCTTGGGCAATGTCCCTGACCACCTTACTGGCCTCCAGCTCGTCAAAGTACTTCCGGTTCTGGATGTGTGTCAGGATGGAGCCTGACGGAAGAGAAGACAAGCAGTGAAGCAATTTGCATGTTTATACAGAGAAAATAAAGTTACGCTATATATTTATTTATACTTACCACCACGCAGCTTTTCAAATACCAAATAAAAGCAGGAGTTGTCTTCAAAGAACTGGATCAATTCCAAAATGTTGCTGGATCAAGACATTTCAAGACATTGATTGGAATCGGTTTCATCCGCTGTTCGTTGTAATTAAGTTTCAAAAATACCTTTTACAAAATACACTCACTTGTTTCCTTGACACTGGTAGAGAGTTTCCACTTCTCGGAAGACTCTGCTGCGGCTGTGCCCTGCACTCTTTTCTATGATCTTTGTCAAACAAAACATATTAAATACATTAAACTTCAAAGTCAAAAGCATTTATGCAAACACTTGCCACGTATTTTATCCAAAACTATTTCCACAACTTTCGGTGTAAAGGTACAACATAATAAAAGCACAACTTTTTTTTTAACTGAGAGACAGCATTCAACAAGCTGTCGAAACATTTTCTTAATTATAATATCAAATGTCTTACGTTGTTACCTAAAAACATCCGTACTCACCTTCACAGCATACTCCTGTCCGTTCTGCCGACTTATGCATCCTTGAACTTTAGCATAAGCCCCTTGACCGAGCATCTCATCTGTCAGTTTGTAGAGATCTGAAGAAAGAATGACATTATGGGACTGCAGCACATGTTTGGGTCATCTTTTGAGTCATCACAATAATATCAGCTTCATTACCATCAAAAGTGCCTGTGGAGCTGTCTGTCGCTCTGGTTCTTTTCTTCTTTTTTCTTTTTGCTGCATCTGGGATATTCACTGGCTGGCTTTTCTCGATTTCTGCAGCAACACAAAAGAATCCATTTGCAAGCAGATTCGTTAAAACAGTACAGAGTTTGCCAGAGTGTCGCTGTGTGCACCGAGAGTTTCAGGAGCTCCAGAGCGGTCGTGAATCATTGAGCTGGTGTACCTGCTGGGTCTGGCTGGGTCAGTTGCTGTCTCTCCTCTGAAGCGACCCCGTTCTCCTGAGTTCCCCCACAGGTCTGCTCCGCTTGGCCCAAAGCCAAGGAGTTACCCTGTGACAGAGGAAGGAGAGGGAGGGGAAAGTGCGAGTGTATCCAGAGTGAGATCAGGTGGTGGAACAGTAGAGAAAGCACGAGAGGGAATACATAATACTCTCACTTTGTTCTCCGTGTGGAATTACGAGAAAGAAAGTCCCACCAGCAGGATTACCCTTACACATGCTAGAAACTTATTTTGCTGAAAATGACCCACAGCAGTCATACATGCGCATAACTAATATTAACTGAAATTACTTCCCCGTTGACAACTTGCCAAAACGGAGGCCTGATGCAGGAAATACCATATCGCAGCTTCCTTCTTCCTGGATATTACCAGAAGCAGTTACACAAGTACTTATAGTGTGTGACTCATGGAACATGATAACAATTCTGCCTTTCTTTCCGGGTAGCCTTGGCAGTTTGTACTACTTCCTGGCACCTTGTTCCTATCTAAATCAGCAGCATTAAGAGAACAGATCTTACCTGGAGAGACTGCTGGAAGGTTTGCAACTCTGTCATCACGCTGTGCCTCACCATATCTGCCAAATAAGAGTAACGTCACATCACAGATCCAAAGTCAGTTTGGAATAAACTGCATCAACAGATAGATAAATATATACACGACGACAAGCTATTATAGGTCAAAGGGAATGCAGCAAATGAAAAGGCGGTAACTTGAGGTGTACCACAAACAGCTTCCTCTTTATTTCACTCGTGTCAACATGTATTTTGGTCTGGTTATTGAGTAGCAGAATATAAGGTTAATATCCGTTAAGGTCGGTTAGTGTACACGTTATGACAAGTAAACTGTAACTTGTGGATTTCTCTTTCGTTAGCTTTTTTGCTGAAGTATCCAGCTCAAAGATTTAAACTGACTGTTGACTAGCTGGTTAACAAGTGTGTCTAGCTAACACTGCAGCTAACATTAGCCACTTTGTTACTTAATATTAGGACTGTTTCGACCGAAATCGAGGCACACGTACCGAGAAGCAGCAACGACTAAACGATAAACCACTCATTTGGAAAGCTAGAGTTAGCAGCGTTCAACCATGTTATTGTCGTTAGCCCCCAGCTAGCTAGCAAGTACCTGTAGCTAGCTTAACAATGTTCATCCATTCGCTAGTTTGGACTAGTTTAAATACCGGAAGGTCTGGCTAAACGGAAAACATGAATACAATAAACAAGTCTAACCTGGACTCTGGGTCCAAATGGTCCGAACCAGCCAAGTCCCCTCTGTCAAAGCCTCTCACAGCTGATGTAAGCGCCCATCGCGAGCTGAAATCAGTGACGCGTAGGGCAGGAGAACACATGAACAGACGTTTGCTCCGCCCCTTTATGCAAACCCCGTTCTCCCATTGGTCGACAAGACGGCTAACGCCACCACGTCAATTCACTTGCCTCCGTGCCCATCTCCGCTCCACGTAGTGGGGATTTTCTAGTATGATGATACAATTTATTTGCAGATGCACAGGTTTGACAGGTCAGCATCACTTCAGATTAAGCATGGCTCACGGCACATAGATACGGTGTTTTATCCCGTCTTTATTTATGTGGGGACATCTTCATCTGTGTTGGCTTTGGCCTGGAACTCAAGGCCAGTAGCAGACCAACCCTTTAAAGCAAATATATTATTAAAAAAGGTCTTGTTGTCTTTTCCATTCCGTGATAAAGTGTTGACTTTGATAATGTAAACATTACTAATGTTTGTGAGCATATTATTTGTGTTGCAGTGTAAAATACACATTCGCAAACGCATTTTTAGACTGCATTTTTATGTTTAAACTGTAAAAAACAAAAACACACAAAAAAACATTTACAACAATACAAACATTCAACAAAAAAACGACTTAACAATGTATATAAAAAAGGTCAAACATACATGCACAGGAGGAAATAAAAAGTACTATGTAGGATGTATTATAATCCAACAAAAGTCCTATAATCATGGCACCAAGCACCACTTCACTGTAAGTAAAAACCTCTGTGAAGGCACTGCCACCATCTAAAGAAATGTGGTAAGTTAGTGGACCTTCCCAGTGATGCTTAGAGAACCACTCATACAATCTGATGTAGAAATGTTTTGAAGGCGATGATTTCTCACGGGGCTCAGATAACGTCAAAATGTAAACTCCTTTTGTCCATGTGGTTTTGTTTAATTGCATATCTTCTCTGTCATCTCTTTCTGTTGGAAAAGAAAAGAAAAGACATGTTTTACTCATCAAAATATAATCGTACAAGGAGATGAATGATTGTTATCAAGTGCTATCTACACTGTCTATATGAAGAACATTATTTCTTATCGTGAGAAAGAGAGTTCCTATAAGACCAACAACAAAAAGATTTCCCTTGGGTACTAAAGGTGGAACAATTAAACAGGGTCTGTTTACAAGACTCATCTTTTCTCCGGAGTGTTGACATAAATGTCTCATCCCACACAAACGCAGCCTTATTACATAACTGCACAAAGTCAGCAAACCAAACTGCTTTCTATAAAGCAGTTAACGAGTTTATTTCATGATGGATAATGTAAATATTGGTTATGTTCCTAGTGTCAAATGGAAAAGGAGTGTTGTCTTAGGGAGATGTAGGACTGTGAGACTAAAGAAGACAACAAATGCTGTTGTTTTCTTTGTGCATTAGCCGGGAAAAGACACTGGCATGAAGAAAAACCTCAACCTCACCAAGCATGCAGCGCATCAAGGCTATTGCAGGATGGCTGATGTTTTCTGCAAGACTGACCCTTATGGGAGTGACACTGACAACCCTTTTCCAACACAACACATCCATTGGATCCTCTTTCTCCTGCTCCCCGTCGTCACCCTCACACATCTATATGGTCGCGCTATTGTCTCACCAGGGGCTCCAGTTCCGAGTGATCAATGAGGTTGAACTCCGAGATGAAGTAGTAGTAGTGCTTGTAGCAGGTGTTGATGTGGGCCTCCGCACCCATGCTGCAGATGCTGTCAAAGTGATGGATGTAAACGTGCACAAACACCCTGAAGAGGCGGCTCAGGATCTTCTTGCACACCTGCTGGAAGTTCTTGGGGAAAGGTACACCTGGTGTGTAGAAAGGAGAAACGTGTTCCAGACATTAATATACTTACACCTGAGAAATTGTCTGATTAAATTCGAGACGAGAATGTAACAATTTTCCATAATTGAAACCAATCATTTGATACATTTAATGTTCTGTAAGTAATGATTTGTCCTCCACAGCATCAATCGTTGAATGCTAATCTGAATGAAATATGATTTGCATGAGCACAGCCTTTGAGGTACTGGGTCTGGTTTGATGAAAGTGGACATAAAAGGAGAAAAGATCGGACCTATAACTTAACACTCTATTGCACCTTTTTAAAAAAAAAATGTACGGCAACACATCTTTCAGTCTAAGAAATGCGTTAACGATGTTGTGTTAAAGAGGTGCAGGAGAGCTGGGACCCTCAGCAAGGCCTCTGCTCTCAATGTGGAGTATATTTTCAGTATTTGACAATTTGAGGAAAAATAAATAATTATATATATATATATATTTATAAATAAATGGGGAGAGAGCACGTGTCAACTTATTAGCTACAAGTTACAGATAAACGGCAGAAAAGTCAAACTTTTTTACTGCCTGATTAATGCACAATGCAAAAACCAAGCTGAATAAAAAAAAGACACCAGGCATCACAGTGTTTTCTCTGCAGTGAAAAAACTAAAACAATTCCTTGAAGTTCTTCTGAAAAGGCTGTGTGGGCATGCCAGACAAATAAAAAAGCTCACGGTACCAGGGCACATTGTTCCCACGTCTCACTTCCATTTTCTGTCTCTATTTATTCCTGCTCAGGGCCATGGAGGATTGAGCACACACTGGGTAGGGAAACACCCAGTTAAAATTGGCAATCTACATGCTAACATGTAGGCAAAACCCTTTTACACCGAGAGGTCCATTTGGAGTTTTCATTCCACCAGACCTGCATGTCTATGGACAGCAGGGGGGGAAGCAGAGCTCCCAGAGGAAGAATCATGCACAATCCACACAGAGAGGCCCCCGATTCCCTATAAATGCATAACTGCTGATTGCCAAATCTGCTGCTGGGATAAAATACCACCGCAATCAGCCATCCAGTCTCCTTTAAATGTCAACCGCATTGTTTGATTAACCCCTGCTTGAACTTTATCATCCCATTTGAGGTGTTAATGAAGGGGAACAGCGCTGCACTCCAGGCTGACACTTCAGCAATCAATCAGCTATTAGGCTTCACATTCAGTATCAGTCTGACGGTCCTCACACACCTACTCTGGTGGGGAAGATGTCCTCGTTGTTGATGAGCGACTCGATCCAGTCCATCAGCAGGTTCATGTACTTGAGAGCGGGCAACTTGGTGGGTTTCTTGTAGTCGTCGCCGTCCTGCCACCTGTACTCGTACCTCAGCCCCCCGGACATGATGGGACACGTGCGCTCGGAGCAGTACTCGCTCACCGTGCCATAGATCAAGTTGATCCTGTTGAAAAAATCGACCACGTGAACAGCGATCCAGTCCTTGATGTACTCCCCCTCCGGCAGCTGAACCACTTTCCTCAGGTCCAAGCCAGACTTGAGCGAGGCCTGGGCCTTCTTGTAGAGTTCAAAGCGCTGGGTGCCCGGTTCGAACCGCTTCCTCGGCCTGAATGTTTTGTCTTTGCTGAAGACTTGTCCGAGACACAACGCCATCGACTCAGCCGATGCCCCTGTGATAGGGGGAGAATAAGCTCTCCAGAATAATAATTAGTTTTTGACTTGAGGCGTGACCTTCCTCAGAGACGGCACCAGCTGGGTTTCAGCTCGGAAAAAAACGGGTCAAAGGGGGTCGCCGTCTCGTCGTGTCGAGATTGCAGTAATCTCTTGTTTCCAGATGGCGAGGGGCGTTTCTGTGGTGAAGAAGAAGAAGAAGAAGAAGAACAAGAACAAGAAGTCAGAGGATCATTCTCTACCTGTCAATCCACTGCTTTGAGCCAGAATGACCAAACATGTAAAGGTAACATCAATCAAAAGGTATACCTATCATTCATATAATCAGATTGTTCACAAAGGGGCCATACAAACTATGAAGTATAGGCATGATATTTAAATACACAAGTCAAACATTTTCAAGAACAAGAACTAGATCATTAAAAAGGACTCATGTCGGCCAAAGTAAGTACAACTGTATGTCCCTCCGAACTCACAACGTGAGTTCATCCCAAATGTGCCATTAGTGCCTTCACTGCTTTGTGTGACTGAGACGGCCTTTTCATAAGATCTTCAGTGGCACACACGGATAAAAATAGCAACAGTTTCAGTCAGTTGTGGCAAAGTTCAGGCCACGAAAGTCAAGCACGGTTGAGAAAATGAATGGCATGCTGCGTATCACTCACTGGATGCTGAGGGTTGAGGTTTGGTTTAAATTAGTCTGGTGAAATTAGTCTTTGGATTAGACACAAAAAATACATTATTGACATATTATTATCTTTTTTGATAAAAAATAAAAAAAATCCAACGAGATCAACTATCTTTTTTTTACAAGGACGACCTGGCCACAAAGTCAAAATATCAAAATACCTGCAATATACGCACAGTGACGGGTACCAAACGATTAATTTACCATCTCACCTATAAGAGCATAAACATCAGGAGAGTCCAGTTTCAAGTCCATTTGTTCCCAGTTTAGTCCGTGCACTTGGAACAGACGACATCTTGTGATGTCAGACTATATCTAAGTGAGATTTCTGTGCAATCACACAGTGCTATTAACACACACTGATCAGGAGCATGCCCTCACTGACCTGTTGTTATGTGATCCAAATCCTTCATTACTACGGCAATAAAACAATAATGTTAACTGCATACTGTAGGTTATTATAGGAAAATGAGGTGGGCAGTTTGTGACAGAAAAAAATTGAGGTACGTCACATAATCGAAGTGGTTACATTTCCTAATTAGTTACACTCTCCTGAGTTGTGTGTTTTCCATCCAGTAATGTGGAAGACTGGAGCATATATTTGACACCGCAGTGACTGCGGTTGCAACATGATACTGTATCCACATTTGTGTCCCATTTTGAGCTGCCGGGCTCAACGTTTCCTGTGGTTGTTTCTCTGTGACTCCTATAAGCAGAAGGTTTTTATGTTGTTTTTTTGTCCCCACATTATCATCTGAGCTCACATTAGAGGCCGAGCCCTGTGGTTTGCTGTGAACTTCTGTTGACCCGGTGCCTCATTTAAAGAAAACAAAAAAAACAAACGGGTTCTGTTCACCCTTATCCTTTTTGCTCAAACAGCAATGATTTGAAATGCATATACAGCATTTGATAATATGAGAAGGGCACTTTTTTTTTTTGTTTCCACTATAGCTTTCACAGTCTGCCTGATCTTACAACTCACCACTGGGGGAGCTTGAATACGTGGTCACGAGATCGCTCTTACTGCGTACTGTAATGTGTCCATAACAAAAGGGCTTTTCTGAGGAACAGCGTGCCATTCAGTTCTCCTTTCGGGGAAACCAATAGTGGACTCGGACACTCTTTAGAGTGAAGCCAGGAATGGTTTGAACAACCCCAAAAAAAAGTGACAGCATGGGTGGGGGGGTGGGGGGGGGGGGGGTTGGGGGGTGTTGAGGGACTTTTTTAGTGTTGCTCCCTTCACGTCTTCCTTGCGTGCCTCAGCAGCCTCGGAATGAAGCATGTCTGATCACGCACTGTTGGCGCACGTTAAAGGTCTCTTCGCAGTTTGCCTGTGACGATTGCAGACGAGCAAAAAAGCCCTCCCAAGAACCGAAAACATACGTAAATGAGAGAGGGGGAGAAAAAAAAAATGAAAAGAAAAAGAGAAGGCGCACCAGAAAACAAAGGAAGAGGGGAGATCAAAAACGAGAGATTACAGAATTGGAGGGGAGTCTGCACTGTACCTGTCTGCAGTCCTGCCGTGGAGGAATGCGGTGGGAAGTTGTGAGGAAAAGTTCAGGGAGGATTCAGGCGTCGGAGCCCTCGACTTTTAAACTCGCCCGTGGAGGACAGATCCAGCTGCTCGGCCCCCTCTAGCTCCTCTGGATCCGCTGCCTCCCTGCCGGCCACGAACAGACCGAGAGGCTCCAACTTCACTTCACTCAGCAGCACAGACAGCAAAGAGAGAGAAAAGTTGTTTGGCTTCTCTTCCTGTGGATGATGTCACATCCTGACTCTGCCGACTGTGTGTGCGTGTGTGTGTGTGTGTGTGTGTGTGTGTGTGTGTCTAAGACCTATAAATTGAAAGAGTAGAAGGGCTGGAAAAGGCCTTTCTAAACCCCCACTCAGCCCCCCCTGTTTTCCATTTCTTCCCTTTCTTCTCATCCTGTAGCAGAGCAGTCAGCCCACTTGTCCCACCGAAGTCCAGCCCTCTGGTAAAAGGTCCTGAGAAAGCAACCCCTCCTCTTAAGCCACATTTAGGACAGAAGGAGCCGAATGATCCCACAAACATTTCTGGATGTTTGGCAATCGGTTGCTGCTCTTCTTTTTTTTTTTTTTTTTGTGAAGTCTCAATAACATGTCATTTAAATTCTTGGACTTTTTAAGATATGAGCTCAACCTTACATAGAGAAAATGCTAGTCTCCAACAAAAAACAAAAACAAACACTGCATTCAAATCATGAACCAACAGGGCATGTTTGACTGGGACTGCCTGTGTCCGGGTGCCCTCGGGGGCCGAGTGTTCTCATGGGAGCTCTGCCCTGACTGTTGGCTTTGTCTCGAAGGTGAATGGGTGCCCCTAAGAGGAGGAGGGTGTCTGTTTCTCTGCTGTGTCGTGTCACCCAACCTGCAAAGAAGAAGCGGCCTACTCTTTGTGATAGGAGTGCCTCCAGAATGGCATCGTTCACACTTTAACTAAGCAGCAACAAGATCAGAAGCCGGCAGACAGACAATTAAAGTTAGATTTGTGATGTTATATTCCTTATTAAGGATTACGATAGTGTGACAGTGTGCAGTGTGTGTTCTGATCTGAACATTCCCAAAGTGTTTCACTGAGCTGCAGCAATAAAAGTCAGTTTGTTGAATTGAGGTGGTGACATTCCCAATGTTGGGGTCCTCCATGAAGCACCAGGTTGAACTAAATGAGATTTTATTGTTTATTTATCTCGAGACGCTTGGCATTGAATTGGAGGAATTATTGGATTTAAGACACATTGAATTGTAGGAGGTTAATATTATTTGTTGATAAATTTGATTGTGTGTGGCTACCCTTTGGGGGGGGAAAGTTATTCGTGACTATATATGGAGCCAAACATTGTACGACAAAGACTTGACCTGTGACCTAAATGCATGAATATGATAGTATTTGTATCATTTAAATTAGAGATGCGCCAATAATGATATCGGGCCAATACTGACTCAAATAGCATGGTATTGTGGAAAAGTAGCCAATCTATTCAATCAAACGCTATGTTTACACACTATATGTTATTAACTGGTATTTTAATTAATGTTTGACTTTTGACCAATTGAATTAGCTGTCATTATTATTATTTTCTGGTGTACACTGTATTATTCTAATGATAAATAACAATTCAGTGAATTTATATCTATGTATCCATTTGTTACATTTTGTTTAACAAAGTTAGGAAAACAATATTGAAGGTGATATATGATACACAAAGTCCAGGTATTGTATTGATATTAGGACAGAAGTTCTGATATATATATATATATATATATATATATATATATATATGTACGTGTGTATGCATAAGTACATATGTAAATGTTTTTGTATATTTTTTTGTATTTTTCTTATAATATGTATTCTCCATCGGCAATCTTTATACTATTCCGTGCTTAATGGAAACTTTAATAAAAAAGGAACATGGACTGAAGAGTGTAGTCATAAATTGCAGTAACCCAACATAACCACTTAGGGTCACTATGACTATATTATCAGCGAGCTATCTTCAGAGCTTTGTTTTCTGACCAGCAGGTGGCTTGGGTTTAAATACTGATTGAATATGAATTTTCAATGAGTTTAATGCTAATCAATTTAGCATAAAATGTGTGTATACTGCACAATATATAAAGAAAGCAGCCTGAGAATAAGTGGAAGACTACTCCTCTTCAACTAAGGTTGAGTGTTGTATTAGTTTACTAAACCCAATTTAAAAGAGACTGTTAAAAAAAAAAAAAAACTAACATTTTAGAAGATCTGTAATCTATTACGTACAATTACGTGCGATCTCGCAAAAATATCGGACTAATACATACGATTTTTCAAAACTCCAGTGATGGCATACACAGGAAATGCATGACAGATTGTGCCTGCTGCCCTATGCTCTACTTTAGCTGTGAGTGTGACTGTCATCCCCCAGAAATGTGACACAGGAGGAAGTGATCATCACTCAGCACGGCACACCGATGCTTCCTGAACACACACACCGATTAATGACACAGTTGTAGCTTTGGGGAAAGTGGTATGCCTATAAGAGTATGACTATAAATATGTTTAGCTATCATCTGTTCTCAACTATAAGTAAAAGAGTTACTTTAGCAGCAGGAGGTGCATGATTTATGATCATGTTAGCAGAGCATGTGTCTGATGCTGCCGACTCAATACAGATCTCTCTGTGATCTCTGTCACAGGTGAGCGTCAGCCATCGGAGAATCCATCCATCTCACTTTAGTGTTGGGTAGCTTCTCCAGTTGATTACTTACATTAAGACAATTCTTTTCTAAATGACACGTTGTTTTTTTAAATTGTATGTTTAAATATGCAAACGAGGTACAATCTTATTAAGTATATATTAATTTGCATCTATATCTAATCTGAACATTTGGATAAAGACAGGTTAAAAATTATTGTTTCATTTCGTTGACATATTAGACTCAAAGCTGTCAACAGAGGGAATTTTGGATATATCTTTCTTTTTTATGACAATAAGAAGATACTGTCCTGACATAAACAAAGTTTTTTTAGGAATAGAATGTTCTATAAATCAGGCTATGAATGATATGCAAACAAACCCCTCAGTAGAAACCTTCAGATTATAGTTTGCATTGAAACTGGAAAGTTTGGTGTATGTCGGTGCTACTGAAGTTGAAATTTCTGTCTCAAGAAAAACTAATTTTGCGTAAACGGCCTTTAAAGTATGCAAGGTGCCATGAATTTTCACTTGATTACTGACATTAAGACAATTAACTTTTCTGAAACGTTATGTGCATATTGGGCATTATCTAATGCAAAGTTTTTTTTCAGAATTTATTAGAAAGCAAAACACGCAAATAGACAAAGTGGAGCAAAATAAGCACCTCAATGTGTTTTTCCCTGTAGTGTCTCACCTCAAGTGACCAGCAGTAGATAACTGTTTTAATGGAGCGGACGTAAGGTCCCAAAGTGTCCAACGTAATGCTGCTGCTGTATGACAGACAGACCTTTATCTCCTGTCATCCATTAACTGAATAACAGTGTTGTATACATGAGGTTGCCTTTTCATCCCACTGCAATGTCCAGTGTGCCTGAAGATAAAAGCTGTCAAAGAGATAAAAGTTTGAGGCAGGTAGCTCAGGCGTGCTTTGTAACGCAGCAGCATTTTACAAAACACAGAGATTTCACGGAACAAAGGTCGGGATGATAAGTTCAATGAAACTTTATTCATCCCAGGGGAATTGCTGTGCAGCAATATCATGTGTGACGAGTGCAACTATGGTGCCAATAGATGGACTCTACTCCGAGCTGTCTCTAAGGCTGAGCACAGCTCCCCTATGAGGAAGCTCATTTCATGCTTCAGGAGAACAACTAAAGCTCATGGTCATCGCTGAAGGTCCAAAAGTAAATGGAGCCATCCGGCTCAGCTCCCGCTTCCCCAAAGCGGTCTACAACACCCGCATAAACATAGACGCCGCGCGGTACCGCCGGTCCATCTCACGCTGAACGTGAAGTCCCTCGCCAGGGGCGCGAAAACCAAATGGTGTTGTTTTTCCTCAAATGTGGTTGCGTGTTGTGAATTGTTGTGAAGTTGTTGTGACACGTTTATATAATGTCCTTTTGTTTTATAAAAATATCGTTGTGCTTTGTCAAAGGTTTTTGTGACATTCTGTTTTGTGAATCGTTGCTGTGTTTTGACCCCACGTGGGCCACCGTAGATTTTAGCGTGTTATTTTGTTGCAAATCAATTTTGGATATGGAGATTGTGTTAAAGGCTAAGTTGGCAATTTTGAGAAACTAGCAAGTAGTAAGCCAGATTTTATTTTAATTATCCACCTTAAAACCCCAGCCCAGTCCAACTCTTTCCCAACGAAAGCAGCGAGCAGCACCAGCTCCCAAAGTTGCTAAATCTAGCGAGAAAGTTGCTGAGGCGGCAGCACCGACAGCCGGTTCCTTCGGGGCTCCCGACACAGCCACTTCCCCAAAATGATCATTATGAAAGTGAACATATCCTAGTGAACATGAAAACATCCAAGACAGCTATTGTTAATACTCACAGTTGTGAATGACTCCACAAGCATTACGTGCACAGGTAGAATACATGCAGGTAGACAGGTAGACCATCCAATTATTACATACGGGCTGAAGGAAATGATTGGATGGGCTTATTACAGTTTGAGAAAAAACTTTTGTTCCTCTTTTTTTTAAATTGCTGCTCAGATTTAATGAGAATTTCAACAAAAATATCAAAACTATTTTTGAAGAAGATTACCAACCCTGCCTTTAAGTTGTCATTTTAGGTATAATACACTCCATGCTGGTCTTTGGTGTATAGAGAGAAAATAGCATTTGGCATGTGTTACCATCAAACCAATATATATATAAATATACATATATATATATATATAAATATACATATATATATATATATATATATATATATATAACTCTCTCTCTCTCTCTCTCTATATATATATAAATATACATATATATATAGCTATATATAGAAATATATATATATATAACTCGCTCTCTCTCTCTCTATATATATAAATATACATATATATATATAGCTATATATAACTATATATAAATATAACTCTCTCTCTATATATAGATATATATATATATATTGAAATATTTATAGAGAAATATATATAGAATATATATAAATATACATATATACATATAACTATATATAGAAATATATATATATACTATACATATATATATAAATATAGCTATATATAACTACATATAATGATTTATATTATATATATATAAATATACATATATATATATACATATAACTATATAAATAAATATATAACTATATATATAAATATACATATATATATATATATATATATAAATATAACTATACAACTATATATATATATATATATATATATATATATATATATATATATATATTTATTTAGGTATAATGTATTGTGACCTGTTCCCATCAGAAGCAGCCGAATTCATATTTTTGTTCTCCAATCAATGGCCCAGTCTGTCAGAAGAAAGCCTCAGCCGATTGATTTCATATTGGCAGTGACCGACATTTCATACAGCCGTTTAGTCAACTCCATATTTGGCACCCGACTACTCGCAGCAGTGGAGAGAGCGAGAGAGAGAGAGAGAGATGACTCCACCTTTTTCCAGCTCCATCAAGAGGTAGCGTCGAGAGGGAGATTAAAGCGGAAAGGAAGAGGAAGCAGAGGGCCGACTTCTCTGCGCCGCCGGGGTCCTCCGCCTGCCTTCGACAGTTTCCGCAGCTTTAATTTCAAGTGAGTACTTTCTAACACTGTTCTGACAGTTTCGACCCTTAGGACCGTGTTGTCTCGAGGAGCTTTTAGTTCCTTTCAGGTGCGGATATATATTCGTTTTGGGGTGCGCGCGCTGCCAATTTCCGTAACGTCATGTTCCAAGTCCTGTTCATTCATTCAGGTGGCTTATTTTGTGTAGGTTTTTTTTTCTTTTTTTTTTTTTCTTGTGTATTTTAAATAGGTAAGCCCCAGACTAAAACACTCATTTGTTGTACTGTACATTATTAGTTTTTTTTGTATATATTTTTGTTGTTGTTGGCGCGAGTGTTTGTGCACAACACGTGCGGTTGGAGATGAAATGTGCTGAACAATTAGCGTAGATGTGTTGGGGAATATTAATGGTATCGTCCGGTATCGGGCCCCCTTCTCATCATTCGCACCTGTGCTGCGGACAAAGAGCTCCCCGACAGCCGGGAACTCTCTGCTCACTTTGAACTGTCATCTTTTTTGTTTCCAAACATGTTAATGTATCAGTGATAACGAGAGCACATTGGTGTGTGTGTGCGTGTGTGTGTGTGTGTGTGTGGTTAACATGGTTATGAATCATATAGCACGTGTAGTTAAACCGAAGTGCCAAAAAACAACGTATACCTGCTGTCCAAAGGTTATAACTATGTAAGGGTTTCCCTTTTTGAGTGGCCTCGGGTACATTCATGTTTTTCACATCCTATTTCGAGCTCTTGGTCGCACAAGTTTGTGACACAAATTTAAAAATGGGTCCAGTTTAATTTCCTCCGAGCACAATTTTTAAGACCAATGTTTTTTTAATGTCTTTGGCAGCTGAGTTTTGTGTATTTACCAGACTGCCATTAATGTGTGTTTGGGTCTGAGGGTGATGAAAGCACTCGTATGAGCATATGAGCCGCTTATGAAATGACACATATTCACATGAACATATTCTTGTAAGATTGTAGGAAACATTTGACTCATTTGAGCAGCTGGAGGGAGGAGTTGACCTTTGGACCATGTGATTATGAATACACGAGTAAACATTGACACTGTACCATACATAAAGGTAATGTTTTTGATAAGTATTTTTTGTCAGCTGCCTTAATTGCTTCAACACCATTAATCATGTTCAGCTATTGTTTAATTTCGCCATTCTGGGAGAAAGACATTACCACACCTCGTCTGTGCAATCAATGCACGGTGATGAAACAGTACTGAGAGGCGTCGACAGTTTACACTTTACTGCTTTCTACAACTCACATGCTAAGCTGACGTTGCGCACATTGTCACATTTTGACGGAAACACATGTTCCACTTAAACAATGCGCCCGTCACCGCTTGCATATTGAGAACAATGCGTGGTGTTAGCTGGCCCTTTAACGATGGCCTTCCAAAAGTAGATTATGGATCACTTGCTCTGTGTAGACATGTACACATTAACCGTAACTAAGGACTGGTGGATGGAGACAAAGGGCCTCAAGGTCAACCAGCCCAGGTGTACGTCTGATAGTAATGTAAACACCGATTTCGCTGCTATCGAGTCGTAATCTTCTCGAGTCAACTCTCTTTTTGAAGGACGCGCATTTAAGGCAAGTTTCAGCTGGTGGAAATGACGTTGACTCTCTTCAAATAAATGTGGGGTTTTTTTCACAAGAAAAGGTTGCAGGCTGTTTGTGTTTATGCAGCAGTTTTACTTCAAACAGTGGACAAGTCTTCTCTTGTTGGTCACTGAGCAGCTGTAGTAATGTGCTTTTCTAGGTAGTGGAGAAATGTTAGTCATTGGTAAGTGTCAGCTCATGATTCTGACTGTTTACTAAGTCTTCTTCGGTCCTTCCCCTGGGGTATTTAAACACGTTTTAAGCTCAAGGTTTCTTCATCATGGCAGCCTCTGGTAAACTGTAGAACAGTCTCTCTTTACTTTTGATCTGAATCTTGTCAGTTAACTTGGCCCATGTCAGCCTTGAACGGTGAATAATTCATTAAAACAAGTCAGTTTGTGAGACTCTCTTGAAGTTCAGATGTCTCAAAAAAAAAAAGTTTCTACTTCCTGTGGGCACAGAAACTACCTTTATACCTGACGCTCATCATTTTATTTGGGCACATGTTAGACTGCCAGCAAGGGTTCGGTTTAGGATACCAAGCTACACTTTGTGTTGTTTAGTTTGAGACAGTGCTTCAGTTTCATTGGATTGAAGTGACTTTTTCCACCCAAACAAGTGTGAGTTTATCATTTTAATCTGTTTCTTAGTGGCTGAACTGTTAGCCTCCATGTAGTAAAAGGTTTTAGATTATGTGTCACACAGCTGACCCAAAGACAAAACTTAAGTCTATACCAAATCAAACAATTCATCAAGTTGGGAACATGAGAAGTGAGACTTGGGGGTTGGTTGTGCACCACTTCAGTGCAATACTGGGGCTGAATGTCTTAGCG
The DNA here is from genome assembly GCF_009769545.1 of Cyclopterus lumpus. NCBI lineage: Eukaryota > Metazoa > Chordata > Actinopteri > Perciformes > Cyclopteridae > Cyclopterus > Cyclopterus lumpus. The sequence continues at coordinate 20,903,590 of NC_046969.1, read as the reverse complement.
CTGTCACATGGTTTAACTTGCTCTTGTCTAAACAGTGGGAGGATAAGAAGTGAAGTCGGTGTACAAAGTCAACTTAAGCACCGACCTTGTTATTGCCCTTTATAAATATGTTCTGTGCTGTGTGTACAGACTGAAGTGATGTTGGGCTGTACAAAATACATTGAATTGAATGAACAGAAAGTCAACGTTTTGGTAAAAATGGCTGCATCATCACCTTTTTAAGGGAAATTGGACCAAAGGTCAGATTGTAAAAAGAAATTCCGGTTGTATATTTACTACAGGTGTTCGCACGTGTGCATGTTTGACATCATCGAGTGGAAGTTCTTGTCATCGTTGAATCTTAGGTATTCACGGCATGAAGAGTCATTCCAGTCATGGTTAAGTATTATGTAATCCCAACCCGTCTACGGAGCCTGTTTTACACGTGCCACATCCATCAAGTCTGGAGCTGTTTTTGCTGACTCGTGCATGCTCTCCCATGAGAAAACCCACAAGGACACACCCTGGAGTGGGCAGGAAAAACCTGGTGGAACAGCATTGGAATAGAACTGGGTGTTGTTGTACTCAATACAAACCTGTATAACTGTATGGAGGTTGACATTGGCGATCTGTAAAGTATACTTCAACATCCAGATATCTGAAGGTTGTTTCAGGAGAGACGGAGAGGTGCTATGAAACCTCGTATGTGAATCCTGGTTAACTTTCCCCTTCAGATTTCCTAACTGGCAGGTTTCCACAGGGCTCCAGTCAGAACTTGCCTCCCAATATGTAATTTGGTTTCTTACAGCTCTGATTTTTTTTTTTTACGTTTGGCCATAGTTTCAATCCTCATTTAAACATTGTACTACCCCAAGTTCACTGTTGAGATCACTCAGTCATTGTAGACACTAAGAGTGCACGTATTCTAGTTTTGCCTCTAAAATGGTTTGGATCAGCTGAGCTGTTTACTTATTACTTGTCTGGGCAGTCAAGTTCTTCACCTTGTTGGACTTTATTGATCTCCATGTTCTCAGATCTCAGTAATTCGAGTACGATTTTGTCATAACTGATGGGAAATGATCATTAATACCTACGTTGTTGTAAATAAAAATTGGCCTTCATGTGTGGCCCAAACTGAGCATAATTATTTGCAACATCAAACCAGGTGCGGCAATTTTGCTCATAATTCTGCAGGTTGAACCTGTTCATATCTTTGTGTGTGGACACAAACTGAAGGATGCCAGCAGGCAAATTCCCTCTCCCTTATGCTTCCCGCACCTGCTGAGCTGGAGGAGTTATGCCGGCTGTCGCCCGATGCATTATTATTTCAGGTTGCCCATCCGAATGCAATATCTCAGGAACGTCTTGATGTAATTTCATCAAATTTGTTCAACCTAGACTCAAGGTTGAAATGAGCTGACGTTGTTGGTAAAAGGTCACTTTGACCTAAAAAAACAACTCAAGAATGTATATACTAATTATGACAATTTTACACACATTTCTGATAAGACAAAATTATAAAGTGATGACAAACTACAACACGACCGGTTGGCAGAGGCGGTTATTCTAGTTTGTCCACAATCGGCTTTAGTTTGAGCCCATTCATTAGGATGAAATGCACTATTGTTGTTGGTCCAAAATTACAGACATTCGAGTCGCTGAGACCTGCAGAGGGCCAGAGAGGGGGAGACGGAGGGAGGGAAGAGAATTAGACCAGTGTTTAACGGCAGGCCTGGTCTGAGTGTGTGCTCCCCCACCACACACACACACACCCACGCACACACACACACACACACACACACACACTCAGATAAACACAATGAGAGGGAGATGGTATAAACATGTCAGTGTCCAGACTAGTTTAGCAACATTCCTGTGCTGGAGGGGTAACAATTACTACGACTTAAGCCTTTAGATACTTGAAGTTAGCTTTTTAAATTTTTTTTATGGTTACCTTTACACTCCATTTGTATATCCCCAGTATTCATTTTTGTCATCCCACAAATCTGCTATGCTCAAGATGGTTATGCAATCACATCGTTTAGATTTTGATAATGCACTTATAATGCATATAATATTCCGGTGCAGCAAAAGATAAGGTTGCAGAACAGATACAGAGTTTATTGCGTCACATTTCTTCTTAAAGAGAGGATGGGATGGTTGCTTTTAGTTTGAGGTAATCGAAGGGTCCATTCAAAGTGAGGAGGCCGTTACTGGAGGGATTATTTTATCAAATAAGTTAAATGTGTATATGTAATAGGCTTTTATTTCTGCTAAATGTTTAACGTGTCTACTTTGAGGCTGTTATACATTACCCTTTTTCCCTTTATTACCACAGAAGCTTACTGAGGAGCTGTGATAGATTTTACACAAATCTAAGTTGTGACCATTTATTACAGCTGTACAATGAAAGTGGCAGCCAATATGTATTTTACAATTTTTACTGGAAAATAACATAATTTACATAGACACTAACTTAAATATATTCCTAAAAAGACAAAAAGTATTGTCAGTATTTCCTGATTTTTTTTCCTGCAGCTGTGCTGACGTGTTTGCAAGTTTTATTTTGAAAATATATACTACTGACACGAGAGGGGCTTTAGACGTACATTTGTAAAGTTGTAGATGTCGGATTACGTTTTAATAAAATGCTTCAAGATGACTCTTCTCCTCTCCTGTACTTCTACTCTCCCTCTCTCCTTCTACTCTCCCTCTCTCCTTCTACTCTCCCTCTCTCCTTCTACTCTCCCTCTCTCCTGTCCTCATCTCGCCTTTTTTTCTCTACACTTTCCTGTCTCACTTTTATTTGTTGACCCGTCTAATGATGGCATACACGAAGAACAGTATACTTGATTAGGCAACCTACATGAGTGAAATCAAACAGGTTATCTCCTGCAAACTAATCCTCATCGTGACCATAATCAACCTTTCTTTTTTCTACCAACCAGTTTGCTCAAATTCATAAAAAATTAATAATTGTTCTCCTCCAATATAACAATAATTACAGGAGGAGTCATGCTTGGAGGACATTGGTGGAGATGATTGATATCCCTGATTGTTATTCGCTGATGTGGCTGTCGCCACGTTACAAACCAGTTTAGTTCAGCTCCTCAAATCATAGCAGAAAACTTTGCCCAGTAAGAACCCCCAGCGTCTAGACAGAGGCTTAAAGTTGTATTAGGCATTGGCCTAAGGTTACATTTAATAATAAACTGTACATTTGATCTCATATCTGCTTCTGACTCTGACTTTGCTTCTGAATTAACAGTAATAAGCAACAACAGATTATGATTTGTTTAATTTAATCATTGTATTTTTGCACCACCTACTTAAATAGTTCTGCAACTGACTGGGACTGAACTGTTTCCAAGCAACACTTCATACATGTTCCTAGCTTCTTTGCATAGTTTGCATGTTTACCGCAGGCTTCTTGTATCATTTACATTTATTTGCAAGTTAACACTTTATTGTGCAATTGGTTGAAATGAGTCTGTCGGGAGTCTCTTTGGTGGCGAGTGTGATTCCGGTGAGTTAAAACCATCGTTTCCTGCCCTTCATGATTGTCTCCAATAACTTTTTAGCGAGCTTTTAGACCGGCAAGACCATGATAATAATAATTGTGTCTTGTGTTCCGCGACTTCTTATAAATCACAATTCACATCTGAGTCTCACATTCTTTCCCCTTCGTCCTCTTGCGACGACCATTCACGATTTAACGCAAATGAAATCTTTTGAAATATGTTTTATCATTGCAAATAAAAAGTTTGTTACAATCTAAGATAGATTACGACTGCTTATGTCATTAATAGTTATTAGAATGCCAGTAAAGAGGAGTGATAGTATAAATAGTTAATTATAGTTTTAAAAAAAATGCTGTGCTCATGGAATGACCCTCGTCCAATCAAATTACTCGGTCTGAACACTGTCTGGGGGTGTTTGATTCATAATCGGCACACGTCCTCGACTCTGGCTGCTGAAAATAGAGTTTCTTGTGTTTGAGACTTTTGCATACATTTGATACGGCTCTCTTTTTAATGTCTTATCTTGAAACACAGTTCTATCACACGTATTTCCACTGAGACAACCCTCTTGACAAAGGATATGTTTCTTACGTTGCACAGCTTGACCTGAGACTTGTACCTTGACAGCAAAGTCAGACTCCTCACACGGGCGTGTGACATGCTGGTGGAAATATCTGGCTCAGCGCTTAGCCGCACCGTTATTATGCAACACACTTGTTGCTGCTTTTACACTTTCCAAGTCACCAGATCATCCATTGGGAATATTTACCATTTGTATTAACCAATATCATCAATAGTTTAGAATTGAGCTGGTTTTAGTCCATTTGATGTAGCTCTTATGCATTTCAAGATAAAGTTATAGATGTGTTGATTCTGAAATGGACACATTAATTTTGTTTGTAACACATGTCTAGTCTAATTTTGACGACACCCATTTTCAAACCCCTTTTATTTCCCACTCTCAGCTGTTGTGATGACACATTTTGGGTTTCAAACATGAAAAAGAACATGTGCATGTGTCATCATTTGTCAGTCACTAGCAAGTTACGGTCCGTCATTCATGCACTTGAATGACTTCTGTTTTCTGTCACTACAATATTATCAAGTTGTGTACAAAATGTCTCGTTTGTCTTTGTTTAATTTTATTTTGAAATAAAATATTGTGGTCCTATTAAATAAAAATGATATTCCATCCATCCATCCATTTTCAATACCGCTTATCCTCATTAGGGTTGCGGGGGCGCTGGAGCCTATCCCAGCTGACATAGGGCGAAGGCAGGGGACACCCTGGACAGGCCGCCAGTCCATCGAGGGCACAGAAGGCAGGGCAAAAATGATATTATATCTGCAATACAGTAATGTTTTTGATTACATTTAATTGACTTTTAATGTCAGGTGTGTTTTGGTATTTGGAGGAGGGGCTAAAATGCACCGAGTAAAACCAGCCCAGTCAATCTGACGCGGGGATAAGATCACCAGATTCCAGATGTTTGTGAATTGAAAAGCTAAGTTCAACTAGTATTTACAAAAGAATGACATCATACAATATGCTTTTAATAGAAATTAGATAATTCCATGGTTTCTGGGCTGTTTACGTATTAGTCTACAATAGTGAACGCTGCCTTGTTCATTGATTCACACGTGTGACTTGACCTCTGAAACTCTTAATCTTTAAGCCATTGCGTGTGCTTTCATCAGGCCACATTGATAACTACGTAAGTCCACATATCTAAAGAAAGTGTGCGAGCCTCTCTGCAGTAGCCATTTTACCTGCAGCCAAAGGACGAAAATGATTTCTCAGCATGAAATGAAATTTGACTACAATAGCTATTGTTTGGTTCCTGTCTTTGGAAACGACTGGGTGTGGCGGTGAGATCAGAGTAAGTGATTTCCTATCGAGATCAAAACCTCCTTACGCAACACGCTCAGAGGAATTTAAAGCATTATCATATGAGTCACCTTTTTACCCCTGTAGCAATCATTTTGCTCTGCCATTAGCTTCCCTATTCAACCCTGAGCATACATCAAGCTTTTATGACGATTTTTGACGCTCCCGTATTCATTTTGTTCCCCTCTACCATGAGTTGTACTCCTCGTCACCGCGTAGGAGTTTATGAAGCAAGCGTGTTGTGGGCCTGTGCCAAATATTAAGCGGACAAACGGCAAAAGAAGTGCAGCGACTCCCGACTCGTTCCAGGCATTTTCTCCATGACATTATTGTCTCCCGGCGCAGAGTGAAACATGGAAGCTGGTTTTGCTGTATGGGTGTCGGCCGGGTCGAGAGCCAATGCAGGGTAACAATGGCCCCTTTCATGATAACAGAGTGCCCTCTGATTTCTCGCCTGGTGCCTGTGAATAATATTATCAGCCCACCTCCTGAGCGAAAACCTACAGGGCGACTCCAGAGTCGTGTGTTGTGTGAGTGTTTCACTGGGTGGGGACAGGGGGGGGGGGGGGACCAGGAGAGAAAAAGATGGGGGTGGGGGGCAACTCAGACTTGTTGAATTCAGGGCGGTGGTCACAAAGTAGCATCTTGCATCGGGGTGTGGGTTTAACTCGGGGCCCATCTCAATCCCACCACAGCTGTACTCCGTCTCGGTGCTCGCTCCCTCTGGCTCAGCCTCCTCCCCTCCCTCTCCTTCTCTGAGCAAGTTATTCATCCACTGTGTGAGTCAGGGAGGGTGGGGATTTGGAAGACTGCTGTACCAGTCACAGTTTGTCAGTTTACACTCTCCCTTGCTCCATCTCTCTCTCTCTCTCGCTCTCTCTCGCTCTCTCTCTCTCTCTCGCTCTCTTCCTGCTCTGCCGTTTTCTCTTTTCGCGGCTGCCGCCCCGTCGAATCCACATTGGCTTTTGATGAGTTAAGAGGAAAAGTAAGTTGCATATGTTTACATAGAAGGTGAACTAACTAACAAACTAAAAAACTAACTCCGCCCACATGTTGAGCCGCTCAGTGTTGTTGTTGTTTTTTTATCAGGGACTTTTCTGTTCCTTTTGGTGATTGAGGATTTCAGGCTGCGGTGGTTGAAAAGTCCTTTTTATAACGGTTCCTGTCTGCTCCCTTGTTGGTTTTTTTAACTTTGGTTCATCATTAACTTCTAGCTTGTGAGTGCGAGTTCCCTTTTTCCATCCCTATGAGTCATTGACAAGGCTCTCATAGGAAATGTCCCCCCCCTTTCCACTCTTTTATTTATCCTTCTTAGCTGTAAACCAGCCGCGTTGTTGTCATGGTCGTCTAAAAGAGTAACATAAAGGGGACCTACAGAAGGAGTGAGGGTAGGTTCCTGTAGAAACTTTAAAACAAACGTTTTATTCAGTTTTCTTCACCAGAATGGACTTGTGTAGCTCAGGGCTGGACGTGTTCGACATTTCTCTTGAGAGGTGACAGAAGTCATCGCCTAAAGGGAGTGTGGGGCTTAAGTGGTCCTGCGTCTGCAGCTAAATCGCTCCACGCCGTCATGATAATGGCCCAGCACCGTGTGGACCCCTCTCACAGGTATGCGGAGCATGTTCCTGTCCTCTTGTGGACAGGAACATGCAGTATGGTGGATTCGGCTGAACAGCACTGAATGTTCAACAGTTCACTTTTCTTGTGACACGCAAGCCGGGTGGAGATAAAAATCAGTTATGCAGTCTCATTATGTTCGAGGTCACTGATGTGTAGATGCAGGAAATGGCGTAGAAGTGTCAGAGCAGAGATGTTCATTAACTGCCGTCGGTCGCTCTTGTAAAATGGTCTTTGCTTGTCGATGGCAAGATGTGTGGTTTCACTAAGATGGGATGGAAGGGACTTCATTTAAAGTTTTCTTAAAACTTCTTTCTTCTTCATCCGGGGACTTAAAGATACAGAACTATTGTTTCCTTTCCCTTCTTAGTGTTCATGATCATAAGACTATCCTCCTGACTCGCACAATCGATGGTCTGCATTCTCTAAAACATCTCAAGTTGCATGTTCATACAGCAGTTTGAACATGAAAAATGGAAGATGTATATGCCTTGTATAATACATACATCTTCTACACGCGTCTTGCCTAACAGTTTTCTGAAATGTCATGTATCTGATCTGCTGTACAACGCCATCATTCTTCTTCTTTTGGTGATAACGCCCGAGTGGCCGCAAGATTACATTTTGTCACCCATATTGACAAAAGGAAGCAACGTCAGCACTGCAGCTGTTACAGATTGTTCAGGAATGCTGGACTCAATCACCTGGAAGCTCAACGAGAAGATCGACCAGGAAGATACTGCGCCGCTGACGTTGCTCTGCGGTTGACGAGTGAAAAGCCCTGAGGCGGACAAACTATACGAGGGAATGTGAAAACGGAAGATGATTTAATCTGTTTACATTTCAGATGTGTGCTGTTCAGAATCCGTTTCAACTTTGACACAATTAATGCACAAAATGTGAACCTAAGCAGATCAATAGCTTATATATATATATATATATATATATATATATATATATATATATATATATATATATATATGATTTATTGCCGTTAGTACTTGAAGATGTAAGATAATGTGTTGTACATTCATTGCCTCGAAGCATTCAGGGAGTCAGTTGCAGATCAAGTGCAGATTACAGAGCTGGTTTGACACCTTGTGATAACAAAGAGCGTTAAATAAATTGAAAGCAAGTCGACATCCTTAAACTTGGCTCAGTGTTGGCCAAATGTTTACACTTAGAATATCTTTATACTGTATCCCTTCTTGCAGTTTACCTGATTAGCACCCCTCCTCCCCACCCCCGCCTGTCCTTCATTTTACAACATGAAATTAGCGGCTGTTAATGATATTGGTTTAAGGCGGGCTGTTCTTTCGGCCTTGGGCACTGAAAACTCCGAGAATTGGAGATTGTACAACAATAGCGAGAGAGGGCCACACCCTGCATGTCCTCTACTTTGTGAAAACTCTTTACTCTTTACATTTGACATGGTATGGTCAGCCTTTTGTCAACGGAGGAACATTCATGTGTGCACATATCTGTGGTTGAACTGACATATTTGGTTTCTAATAAATGTGATTGCTACATAACAAGAAAACATGCACCCGTTAGTTTAAGGAACTTGGATGACAATGTCGGGTTTGTGTTTTTTAGTTCAGTCATCGGGAACTCGTTTTGGTTCCCAGTCGGGTTCATTTGAGAAGAGCAGTTTGTCCGTATGCAGGAGTCATGAAGGCAAGACACAAAACCCAGCCGGTACAGTGTCGCCCTGCTGAGGGAGGAGGGCTGCCCTCCCAGCTCCTTGTAGCTCCTCCTCTCTGATATCGGCCCATGTCTGATGAGCCTCCTGGTATTTATGTAGGGTGTGTTTGTTTAGGTAAAGATGAGCTGCTGGCTCCCGATGATAACGTTTCAGTCCTGAATCAGGAAATTCACCAAAATGTTCCCCATTGACCCAAAACCAAAGCCCAAAATAAGCCATGTGATTTTTATTTTTTTTATTTTTTAGGTCTCACTGTCTAGGAAAAGGGAACCACTTTGTAAGGTTCCAAAAAAGATGAGGAATGATAATGGTACATTTGAGAGACTTTTACACTAAAAGAATTCACCTGGAGTGAGAGGACGTGTCCGAGTTGTGTACCTTTTTTTTTTTTTTTTTTTTCAAATTTATTTTTGGACATAAAAAATAAATAAAGTGTTGAGGGATCGCTGCTGTGTTTGGGCTCGACAAGATAATAGTAACAATGAGCTTGTTGGTTTTTTTGCAGATAATTTTGGTCACAACAATTCAAGACAGCAAACATGCTTCGAGAGATTCAGGAGATCGGCTCGCATGCCATGGATATCTACAGCTACCTCTTGGCAGGAATTGGTAGGTGACTTACTAATAAATACATAAGATCACTCAAGATGTGTGTCTTCTAATGTATTTGTTGTTCTTTCTCTAGATCCACGGCTGAAGGAATATCCACTGATGCAGAATCCTATTCCCATGTCTGCAATATTGCTGTCGTACCTCTTGTTTGTAATGTACCTTGGGCCGCGCATGATGGCCAATCGTAAGCCCTTCCAGCTCAAGGAAGCCATGATAGTCTACAACTTCACGCTTGTGGCCCTGTCGATACTCATCGTCCACGAAGTAAGACACTGTTACTTAAAGTCGCCGACATTTAAAGACTTTTACACATTTTGAACATTTCATATTCATACACGAACGGAAAGCGGCTTCATTTGTGTAGTTTGGGTTGAATGTATATCTGCAAGGATCTTCCTCGAGCGATGACCAAGTAAATCAAAATGTTCTTGTAATGTAGTTCCTGATGTCTGGTTGGGCCACAACATACACCTGGCGATGTGACCCAGTCGACATGTCTGACAGTCCTCAAGCACTTCGAGTAAGTCCCCTCTCTTGCGACTCAGTCATATAAAGTGAAATGATCATTTGACTAAGTCTTTTCCCCTGTCACCAGATGGTCCGAGTGGCCTGGCTGTTCTGGTTCTCCAAGATTGTTGAGCTCATCGACACAGTAAGTAGTTCCGTCTTTTAGTTGACTCCGTGGTCACCAGAGCCCGGCTTTAACTGATCAATACCCTCCTTCGGTCAGGTCTTCTTCGTGTTGAGGAAAAAGCACGGCCAGGTGACCTTCCTACACATCTTCCACCACTCCTTCATGCCCTGGACCTGGTGGTGGGGGATTGTCTATGCTCCTGGTGAGTACACATTCACAAAATATAGATTTTGCACATTTTTGATGAACAATAGTGTGTGTGTGTGTGTGTGTGTGTGCAGCATTCCTGTATCGTTCTGTTTAGTCATGAGACAATTATTAACCAAGAGTTCAGAATGTAGAAGCCGTGGAGGTTTGAAGGTGGCGTCATGCTGTTTGTGGTGATTACCCCCAGGTGGAATGGGATCGTTCCACGCCATGGTGAACTCCACCGTCCACATCATCATGTACTTCTACTACGGCCTTTCTGCTGCTGGACCACGCTTCCAGAAGTTTTTGTGGTGGAAGAAATACATGACTGCCATTCAGCTGGTAGGGACACCCGTTACTCTGTATTGTTCGTTTCATCATACATTTTGTTATTTTAATTTAGCTAGTGGCACGAGAGCCTCGCTCAGCGTCTTAAACTACTCAAGTCTTTTCATTTTAATGCCTGGTACTCCGGTTCTTTTTCATTGAATGTCTCTGCTCCAAAAGCCTTCAAGACTAATTCATCTGCATGTATTCATAGTAAGGGCTTGGCTGACTACTGGTTTCTTCCCAACAGACCCAGTTTGTCCTGGTGTCTCTCCACGCTACCCAGTATTACTTCATGGACAGCTGCGACTACCAGTTCCCCATGATCCTCCACCTCATCTGGATGTATGGAACCTTCTTCTTCGTGCTCTTCTCCAACTTCTGGATGCAGGCGTACGTGAAGGGAAAGCGGTTGCCGAAACAGGACGTTAAGCAGTGTCAGAACGGCACGGCCGTCGTTGCCAACGGCAAGCACCACGAGAACGGCATCGAGCACGCAGCCGGCAACGGCTCCGCTCGCCACGAGAACGGCAGCGGTCACGTGAGCAAGATGAAGAAGGCCTAAGATCCCCGGAAGGAAACACCTAAGAAGTGTGACCCGGTGACCCTGTTTTAAACTACTACGGATTTCAAAGATAGTTTTGGCGGTGTTTTTTCTTTTCCTCTTATTAGTTTTAATTGCGACACATGGAGAAATGACGCGGTCAAAGATTTCCACAGTTGGGCTCCAAAACCTTTGGTTGCTTTGTTTGGTCGTTCAACTGAAAAAAACTCTTTTGGATTTGGGAAACCATCTATGGAACATAAATGTATGAAGAGAAGATGTTTTTGACCAAAATATTATCTTCACTGATGTTGCAACAACCTCCCAAGTTCAGTATCACAATGGTGGCCTTTCACCCCACTTGCCTTCACTACTTCTCTGACCCCCACATCGCACTGACCTCCCCCTCTTGACAGATAACTGTACAGTTTCTATAAAACTTGAAAATACTTTTTGTAAATAGTTTTACAACAACAAAAACTAACTAATTTGTATCGGTTTAGACTTTCTAAATTTTGTTATATTGTGTATTTAAAATTAAATGCCAATAAATTCAATTTTGAATTATCGTACACGTTTTGTGCGTCAGTACTTTCACTTGCAGGATAGGTGCTAATGTGTGAGTCGCATGCTCGAAAGGTTTGAGTTCAAGTTGTCAGGGTTTTGGGGAACGACTGCTGTGTTGCAACAAAGAGAAGTATTTGCACTGCTTGCTGAAGCCTCTTGTCTTGGCCATCTCAAGTATGTGGAGCCAGTAGGAGGTTAACAAGGGCCCCATTCTGCTTGGTCTGGAAAAAAGATCCATCGTTATGAGGCAGAGAGAAAGAAATCATCCTGAAGTTTTACAACAAACAATCCCCGCCCACCGTTATCAACCACGCACGCGCGGGTTCATCAGGTTCAGATATGCAATCGTATTAGCACTCAAAGAAAATTAGTTCTTTACCTCCATTCAAACTAAAATAAACCACAGATCCAGTGCATTAAATAGTTGTTTCACAGTCTGGAACAGGCAGCGTTTCTTTAATTGCATCTCACAACTCTAAACTAACCCTCCTTTCAAGTTGCTTCTTAAAAATGATGATGTTGTTTTTATGTCAATGCATTATATTTTACTATTGAAAGGTGTTTCTAACATTCAAGTTAAAAGTATACCTCTATGATCGTGACAATCAAAACTGAACTTGTTTATATCCATTGGATTTGATTTTACAGGTGTACCTCATGAAGTCGATGAGTGCATTTCTTTGCATGCACAATCTTAGTCTGCAATGTCGTTTGTAATTAGAGTCGTGGAGGAAAAATAACAATTTCTCTCTGAAATGTGAAGTACAAGTGCAAAGCTGGTTAAGTGCAAGAACTTTAGTGAACGTGTCCTCGACGAAACAGGCAGTAACTCGGTCGTTGTTGCAAGTTTAATTCCAGGCCGACATTACATTTCATGAGCAATCAATTAAAATACAACCAGTATGAAAACATCCTTTAGGCATTCATTCAGTGTGCATCCAGTTGCTACAGATCTACTACATACTGTTCCTCGAGTCATTCTGTTTCTTTTTGCTTTTAGGTCGTGGGGCTGAATCCAGCTCCCACCGTTAAAGGTATATTCTCCATTTGAACATTGTGACGTGGATGATATCAAGCAATGACGTTGCTACTACTGTACAGTGTACAGTGATCTGAAGGCCCGTCCTAGGTTTACATGCGTACCCAGATTGTCTGCTGCAGGCTGAGATCATTAGACCACTAACCACTTCTCTCTACTCGTGAGTGGATGAGATGTATGCAGACCTTGGATGTGGTCCGGTTCGCCCTTTGAATGCTTGTATTGCCCCCGAAGCTGTTGAGTTGTGGTCAGGGGTTGAAAAGATGAACTAGTTGTGGGGTGTGTGTGCGCTCTAACTGATGTTCTCCAGGATGTAAAAGATGAGCTCCATCACGATGGGCTCGTCGCCCCTCTTGCGCCCCCTGCTGTGTATGACGGGGATCAGCACGCTGTCCAGGGCGTTCATGTACTGAGCTGGGAGGGGAAGCCCATTGCTCCCAGCCACAAATCCCACCTGAAATTACACAAATTTAAAAACAGTGATTAGTTTTAATATAGTCTCACCCAGGAGATTGAGATATTAACTTTACAACCGTCATGATGTTACACCTCTCAAAGTTAGACCAGTATGAAAGTGAAAGAGCATCTGAAACCAGTACCACTTATTCTGAAAAATTCATATTCATAATTCATATTCATATTCATAGAAAAGAAACTGTAAATTAAAGAATTTATAAATGATCACTGTGAAAAAAGAAAGCGTTCCTGGAAAAAGGATTTAATCTCAAAGTCATGGTTTTATTGGCTTCCTTGTTTGGTTCTACAAGCTGATAACATTACCAACAATATATATTCCAGAGACCTACATAACACCTAAAAGAGAAACAGACACTACATTCTGCCTGATGATAGTATCTACAAACAATGTGTTCCTTCGGCTTGGGAATATATTTTATAAATATACTATATATATATATATATATATATTATTTATATTTGTATTATTTATGGGTTAATTGTATTTTTGTTTTGCTATGCATTGGTTTGCCCCAATAGGTTTTACATTGAAGTCAATACAATTCATTAATTAACCATTTAATATGTTTAAATATGTGATATAAAGGTAGCTCAACTAAGTGTGCAGTTACTGTGGCTTTCTATAGCAGAATACTTTTTCTATGACAGAGCAGATGTCAAAAAGTCACATTTCTGTCTCTGTCTAAATTCTGACCAAGTGTGTATTATTGTATTTTGGCTTTGAGGAGCGGTATGCATGATGCAACCTTATTATGGGAGGTTAGCAACAATATGTAAATGTAAACTCAGCGCACTGATACCAAATACCAAAACATCCTTTCTGACCTCCTGAGAGTCGAAGGCCACGCGCAGCCCCAGCTTGGCCATCCCGTCCTCCTTCAGCAGTTTGAGGTGAGGACAGAGGGCCAAGCAGAACGCCCGGGCGATGCGCTCCGTTAGCCGGTCGTGCTCGGCAGAGTCGGTCACTCCTCCTTTGAGGGGATTCCCCCTCTGCAGGAAAAAAACCTGCACAACACAGAGATAGGGGTGTACAGGGAGGAGACACTGATGATTATTTTTCATTGTCCACTAATCTGTTGATTATTTGATCAATTAATCGAGTCGTTGTTTCATCTATAACATGTCGATCAGTGTTTCCCAAAGCCTAAGATCCTTGGTAGTCTTGTCCTTTTAAACTCCAACCTATTTTCAAGGTAAAGAGAAACCATGTGTGCTTTTGTTCAGATGTGTAAATATTAGTATATGTGTTACTGGTTAAGAGTAAATAAAGATGAAAGACAGCAAAAGTTGAATTTCCAGGTTCGCCTAGAAAAGAAAAAGCACTTTCAGGATGATTATCTCTTGGAAGGATGCAGAACAAAGGTCAAAAACCACAGAGGTCATAGCAATATATGTGGACAGTCTCTCTGCAAAGTTAAACTTTGAAAAAGTAAAGCAGAACAAAGTTAGAGGTTTTAGTACAGAATAATTAGGCGAAATGGGCATTTGGGCAATTTGAATTTTCTCATGTACCAAACCATATATTTCACTTGTATATTACTTATGGTGTTCAATACATCCAAATATAGCAGTCTTTGTTGATTAGAAGAAGAACAAATATTGTTTTACAAAGAAAAGCCAAAGATAAGCAACATGTGTGACTGTAAAGCGCTAAATCGATTCATGTTGCCGTGTTCTTTGGCTCATGTCTCGGTGATGCTTTGGTGCAGAAGGATTTAGAAAAGACATTTAGAATCTGTGTGGAGTCCTCTTGCTTTTTGCTATCTGACTTTTTCTGATAGCACCGAGCTACGGGTTGCTAGTTCCGGAAACGTGCTGAGTGGCCTGACTCCTGACAAAATGATGATTATGATATTTTCATAATTCTTTCAGTTGGTGTTTGAGTTGTGTGGAAATGGCTTACTGATTATTGTAGCCCAAGTTCTCTTGTTTAATTTGATGTATAACATCAATATATTTGCTCATGTTTATTGTAAGGTTTTACACAGTCTAACTATAGGCCTAATGTGTAAATCGACCCCCAATTGGGGGCCATGGGGCTTAAAAGGTTAGGCCACAACTCAAAGTAAGTAAATATCCACCTCTTAGGAGCTGGAATCAGAGAAATCGGACTTTTCTTTCTTATAAAAATGAGTCAAACGATTATCGAAATCGTTGGTGATTAATTGAATAGTTGACAACTGATTGATTAATCGTTTGCTGCTCTACTGTTGATGTTTTGAGCAGCTCACATACTTCTGTCCAGCGGATGATCTTCCCGTTTTCTTTGTATTCGGACTTCTGAAACATCTTGGTGCTGCAGGTGGACTCCATGGACTTCCCATCGATGGGGCTCATAACTCTGGAGGACAGAGATGACGTCATCGTCTTAAAGTCTGCGTGCTCTTGTTACATTGTTCTCTTCGAGCCACACGAACATCAAACACTCACCCTATATTCACGGAGCATTTCTCCTCCACCCACTGGACACACACGAGCTCCTGGCTGTCTGATTGGTCGAGCCGTCCACAGGTGACGGAGTAGTCTTTCATGTCCCGTAGCGACCGGCGGAGCTCGGCCATGGTTTCCACGGTGATCTGCACCATCAGTCCATCTGGGGAGAGGGGGACAGCGATACAGGAGGAACACGCGGACGGACACACGCACACTCACATGCATCAACATGTACACACGCTTGGACAAACAGTCTGTTAAAATGGACACACACATATACACACACACTCTGAATGAACCAGTCTTAAAGCACGGGGTGTTAACATGCACTACTTTTGTTTTTTAAATAGTTAAAATACGTGAGCAATGAACTTCCTGCCGGCCAGGGAAATGTCAAGGTGAACCCGACTCGCCCCTGAACAGACATCCTACCTTCTACGATGCTGGACTTGGCATGGTATCCCGCAGAGGCTTTCAGTGCACTGCTGAATATAAAAAAGCATGATCCAGTCACTGCAAGAAAATGAAAAAAAAAAAATGTAAAAGAGAGAGAAGAAAAAAAGAAAACATCTTTAGAGACAAAGTCTGTGGCTCCAATCCTGATACTTTTAGTCTTTATAGTAACAAGAAGAAAACTACCATGTTGTGCCATCTAGTGTTACGTGAGAGGACGTGCAGTGGGCCACTCCCCTCTGTTTCTCTTTAATTTGACCCATTTCAAAAATAAATACTCTTAGAAAATAGTCTGTCTATATATGTCTGCTACAATTACATCAAATTAAAATTGAGTAAAATGTTTGAATCCAATATTTTAATTTAGTAGGGTCTGCACATTCACATGAAGGGAATACAAATGAATGGGTTGGTAAGTCTGGCTGCACATTTATCATTTGTAATGGCAGATATTGTGCAATACTATTTTAAAAAGGTGTACAATTTGTCGATAACCACATGGTTGGTGGAGTTTCTAGTGAAAACCCGCACTGAATGCAGCTCTTCTGCAGCTCTTAGTGACTTGACCTCTTTCCTTCCAGTGCACCAACATCCCCCTAAATAACAGATGAAGTATCTTTTCAGTCAATCGAAAGTCTGATTGCAATGAATGTTAACCACTACTTGAATACTACTTGATTCACATTAAGTCCAGACTCTGATATCTTGATGTGCATCACAGTACCCTGTAACGGCCCACCTTTGCGAGGCTGGTTGTGGATGCTGATGGCCTGGGTCTGGTACTGGCCGTCGTCTCCTTGCACGCAGATGAGGTGGGAGTCTGCAGTCTCATTGAAGCACGCCCCAATGGCCAGCACATGCTCATTGGACTTATTCAAAGCCTTCATTAGCTAATGAGAGGAAAGGACGACGATTGATCAAATAAAAGAAACTACATGCACGTTGTTATTATTCACTCTGTGAGGCATTTAAAGGCGTAGTCCTACCTCATTATACCCAGTGGTCGGTATCTTTATGCAGGTCCTCTGAGCCTCTAGATCCACAGTGAGCCCCGGCACCATCGGTAGGCTGTAACGGTAATTCCTAAAGTCCTGGAACGGGATGGGAGGAACAGGGAAAGTTGGGTCAAGGATTCAACACCAAACCTAACTCCCAATGCTGGGTATTGAGGTTTGGTAACAACACCAAACAGAAGTTGCGACAAAATGTCACACTCACCATCAACAGTCTCATTATGGTGTGGCCAATTTCCCCGAACAAGGGCTTCCTAAAGCGCACGCTGTACAGAGGACACGGGTAAACTGGAACAAGAAAGACAGCTGGTAACTCAAGAGGAATCCTCGAGCGTTACAGACGCAGCATGTCATATTGGGGTGGAGGGGCAGGGCCCAACTTACATCTGTATTCGGCCCCCAATCGCAGCATGAGACGCAAAGGAAAGGCTTTGGCCCAGGCCAGCTCCGCTCGGTGGACCAGCAGGCCAAAGAGGTAGGGCTGGTTTGGCAGAGGTAGACCTTGAAGGGACTGGAGAGTGGAGCGAATGTACAGGAAGCCCGCGTGCTCCTCACTGCCCAGGAAGCTGGTGCCAAACAAGGACAGCGACAGGTGTTTCACGACCTTTCCTGCAGAAATACAGAGGAAAGGGAAAGTAGAGGAAAATACCCTTTTACCAAATTCTATATAAAACATCACCACTATAGGTAACACGTTGGAAATGACTGTATGGAGGCTTATAATCGTGTGTAAAGACTCTTCTGACCTGTGAGCGTGTCCCTGTACAGCTGGATAATGTGGCTGAAAATGTCTTTGGGGAAGCTCTTCTCTTCAGGCAAACACTGCAGCAACAGCACCACCTCCACCTGGCCCACAGCGTGCATTCCCTTCGTGGTCACGCACCAGCATTTCCTGTTAACGTCTGTCACACAATCGAGGCACAACCTCAGAGGTCTACAAAGACAGCTGCTGTTGTTGTTGTTGTTGTTGTTTTTAAAATTCCAACTGAAATCACATTCAGTCATCCCTTTTTGTAGTCAATAATAATAATAATAATTCATTTTTTGGATCACAGCAGTCTTAATTGTGTACAATATGTTGCAAATGTGTCGTTTTCTGTGCACGATGAGGAGGGTAAAAAAAAAGAAACGTACAGTTGACCAGCTTGACCATAGCAAGCAGGTTGGCATTGAGGACGAACACCAGGGGCTTGGGCCGGCCACTCTCCAGCTCCTGGATGAGCAGCACCTCAGAGGGCTGCTCCTCCACAGTGTAATCTGCAGAACAAAGACACAATAACACTGCTTGTCTTCTCCTACTCTCGCTTTGAGCTGCCACGGAAACCTATTTTCCTGACGCTGTACTTTCATCCATTGTAAGAAAATAAAAGAGCTAACTTCATGACTCGCGTAGGGATTAATAACCACTGTATCAGCCTTAATTAAGTGGAAAGGACAGGTAGCTTTTATCAATGATATTATTTGTAAACGCCCTCCCCCCTGTTTTGGGCGAGATGCACATTATCATTGACAGGAAAGTGATGACCCTCTCTGAGCAGGCATCTCCTTCCAGGAGCCCGGTGGGCGGAGTCAGGTCATGTGGGAGGTTCCGCTCACCTGTCTGCCTGCAGGGAATACATACGCTGGTGGCAGTCAGCCAATTGGAGTTATATTTTACTTAGGTTAAATGAACCACTTTTCCATGACACTGTGTGGTCTCCCCTCCCGTGTCCAGCTTTGAGCTGCACTGTGACAAATTGGGGGCTTGTTTGGGGTCAAGTGAACCTTTTTGGCTCTGTGGTAATTTGGCCCCGTTTGATCTGTAGTGCCGTTACCTCCTGGGACAATGTGGGTTTTCAACTTGTATCTGGGCAAATGTGGACTCTGCTACTTGGTTAAATGTGAATTTGGGGTGTATCGTGCATATCGTGTATCATTATATTTTAGTTACGTAAAATGAACACCTGTTCCAACTTTGTGTTGCCTCGACTCCTTTGTCCAGCTTTGACTAACAGCACTACAGGGGGTAGTCATGCCTTGAAATGTGCATTAAGGTCATCCAGCATCATTCTGGAGATGCTGCTGTCCTTTCATTTTGAGTTTCAAGTGTAAGTTTGCTCCTTCTGTCGACACATTGTCAACTCCTCAGCAACAGAGAAATCTTCCCCTCGCCTTGTGCTGCCTCATTTGCGTGGTACTCCTGTTCGTGCCTCTTCACTCATCTTTGCACTGTGCCAGAGTTGACAATGTCAATAGCCCAGGAGAATACCAACATGTGCGCCACCACAAACACAAAAATACACCTAGTAATTTTACTTCATTTTTGACTCTCACCCTCAAAGGGGATGGGACCTGTCTTACCTCCTTTGACTCCTGTGGAGGTGAGGATGGGGGGCAGGCCATCCTGGGGGATGAGGTTGGCAGAGCTGCTCACTAAAGCTGTGGTGCCCCAGCCGTAAGGACCACAGGCCTCCTAGAGGAGGTGGGAGGCAGAGGACTGAGCCCATGTTTCTGTACAAACTATATCTGACTAATTATAGATCAACAGATATGTTCAGTGATCTTACGTTGATATTAGTCCCATGTGGCCGCAAGGCTCTCCTGATCTGTGGAGAACCCACGGGACTTCTAACCATTCCGCCCAGTGCTCGTCTCATCAGCGGTGAGAACCCTCTGACCGGTGTGGTCGGAGCGGACGCCGACTGCTTATTAGCGAGGATGTCATCTGCAAACCACACCCTCCTTTTCCCCCTCGGAGGTGTCCCTGAAGAGAGGATGCGAGAGTTACTCGAGCAAAGTTTCATTGAAAAAAACGGTGAACTTAAACAAACGAAGGAAATCGGTGCTCACTTTTGACGAGGGTTGAATGGCAGCAAACACAAACTCGGCCCTCCTTGCCATCCAGATGTGTGAGTCTGAACTTCAGATTGGAGCAAAGCGCACAAAAAACCTGCCGATACAGAAGTGCACATGCATACACACACACACACACACACACGCCACACAAGGACAGACACGCTAAACGCATCAACTGCAAGTCACTTGTCACAAAGGTTCTTGAGAACTTCTACACGTTGTTTGAAGTGCTGCACAACATATAAACGTTCTTCCTCACCTTCCCACAAGCACGGCAATGATGCCTCCTCTTAGTAAACGTAAACTTGACCCCACACTTCATGCAGACCTGCGCCTGAGCGTCAGGGACCCACACTGGAGCTACCTCCCCGAGGACAGTGCCCCGATCCTTGGACAGAATGCCAATGGGGCTCAGCTGGGACTCGTTGTCAGGATCCAGAGGGGAAGCTGCACAGTCCCCCATCGCTCCGTCCCCGCCGGCTGCCTGGGCCTTGCTGATGTTTGTCTCCTCTCCTCCATTAGATCGGACCTCCTTAAACTGCCGCTCCTCGGACCCCCTGCCATGTGTCTCATCGTGTGAGGGAGTAGAGGGTATTCCTGTCGCCTCCGAGCTGCAGGACAGCTCTTGCTGCTCCAGCCTGCTCTCCTCCAGCTCCTTCTCCTCCACCACAGAGTCCTCCTTGGATGGGAGAGCCTGGGGCTTCTTCTTCTTCTTCTCCTCTTCCGTCGCCGCCTCCTCTTCCTCCTCCTCTTCCTCTTCCTCTTCCTCCTCCTCCTCTTCCTCTTCCTCCTCTGGCCATGCAGCCTCCGCAGGGCTCAGCACCAGGGGGCTGGAAGACTCCCCGAAACAACTCTCGCCCCACGTGGAGATGGCGGTCACAGTGCAGCTGCCTTCCTCCAGCTGGGAGGGCGAAGTCGTTTTGGCAGGATGTTCGGATGGTTTTTTCTCACATGGCCCGAAGCTGCTCCTGACAGACGCATCTATAGAAGTCTTAGACGGAGATTCTGGTCTTATTTGGCCGCACCCCAATCCCGGTTTGGACACATCCCCATCTTTGAGCACCAGCAGGCAGGGTCGGTTCAGCCAGTGGTGCTTGGTGTCCTGAAGAGATGGATTGTCTCCTTCATCTGTTTCGATGGAGAGGATGATTGTCATTACTTTGACTGCACTCTCTGTCAAGCGTGCGCTCACACACACACACACACACACACACACACACACACACACACACACACACACACACACACACACACACACACACACACACACACACACACACACACACACACACACACACACACACACACACACACACACACACACACACACACACACACACACACACACACACACACACACACACACACACACACACACACACACACACACACACACACACACACACACACACACACACACACACACACACACGCCATGTTTTCCTGCTCATTAATGACAACTTGATGGGAAATGTTCACATGTATGCCCAGTGGCCATTTGTGTGATAATCTGTTTCACCGCCTCTCTTTCAATCACCATGAATAGCAGCATCAGCACTCAGTCGGCCTTGAGCTGATCCCAGAACAGACCACCTGGCTGGTAAATAAGAGGTTTGTTGTGGACTAAATATTGATGTAAAACCAATCATAGCTGAATATGCAGTTGATGATACCACACAGCTGCAGGTTCCAGATAACCACATGTTCAATAGTGGTTCTGGGTTTGATTGGCTCTGCACGGCATCTCATATCTCATTTTGGGGCGACTGTAGCTCAGGTCATGGGTTTGACCCCCGCTCTCCCATATTTGCATGTTGAAGTGTCCTTGAGCAAGAGACACTGAACCCCCAGTTGCTCCCCGGGTGCTTCACTGCAGCCCACTGCTCCTTAATAACTAACTCAAATGCAGAGAAGAATTTCCCCAATAAAGGATATTATTATTATCGGAGTGTCCAAATATCCGCATGAGGATAACAGATGTGGGTTTTTATGTTGGCTTGCAGGTGATGAAATCATGACTGGTCCTATTGGCCCGTTTGTCTTTGGTGGCAGAGCATATACAAGTGATAATAAAGCTGATCACCACTGTAAACATTTGATTCGGAATGACTCCATTCATCATCTCAACATGAGATTCTGCATGAAGGCACAATGCCTTCTTTGATGACAGACAATCACCGTCTCATGTGCTATTTCTCCGGTAGTTATAACGTAATAACCATAGTTACGTAATAACCATTACTGTTCATTACCAGCATGCATGGGAGTCACCGTGTCCACAGCCGGTGTTTTATTGAGTTGAGGCTGCCAGTGTTTCATGAAGAGTTACGAATCAGGACCCGGTAAGAGGAATCACAACACAAATCAAAGCCTATTCTTCTCCCCGGGTATTACTGGATGTTTACATCTGACGTAAAGGATCCAGCTGCATTGCAGCTCCCCTCGGTAACACCGTGAGAAGCTGCACAGTGACACGGCGCCGGGGCGACACCGAATTCCGGCTGACGTGAGCGATCGCTTCCCGGGACAGTGACGCATCCAACACACGCGCACATCTTAAATCCGCTCGCAGGCACCGAGGCCGGCGGCAATGCGACAGTCCGCGCGCACCCCGTTACATCCGACCCCCGAGCAGGGGCCACACCGCCGGGCTGATGTTCACTGATGACGGGGCGCGTGTATGTCAGCAGCCTGTCTTCACACGGGAATGTGCGCGACACACGCACAAAACACACACACACACACACACACGCGTTTCAGCTGATGCGGACTGTGCGCGCGGCGAAATGCTGCATCAGCGTTTCTCTGTGACCAAAAGCAGACGCGCTGCATCTCCTCATCCTGTAACGCGCAGGCAATGCACATGCACGGGGGGAGGCTGCGGGACTCGATTCTTACCCTCAGTTATGGCTCCCAGGAGGCTTTCGTT